>NC_140991.1:273009033-273092763 GCF_052327205.1 Somniosus microcephalus
CCTTCTCTCCCCCCCCCTCCTTCTCTCCCCCCCCTCCGATCTCTCTCCCCCCCCTCCTTCTCTCTCTCCCACCCCTCTCTCTCTCCCCCCCTCCTCACTCTCCCCCCTCCTTCTCACCCCCCCTCCTCACCATCTCTCCCCCCCTCCTCTCTCTCCCCCCCCCTCCTTCTCTCCCCCCCTCCTTCTCTCCCCCCTCTCTCTCCCCCCCCCTCCTTCTCTCCCCCCCCACCTTCCTCTCTCCCCCCCCCTCCTTCTCTCCCCCTCTCCCCTCCTTCTCTCTCTCCTCCCCCTCCTTCTCTCCCCCCCCTCCTTCTCTCCCCCCCCTCCTTCTCTCCCCCCTCCTCTCTCCCCCTCCTCTCTCCCCCCCCTCCTTCTCTCCCCCCCTCCTTCTCTCCCCCCCCTCCTTCTCTCTCCCTCTTCTCTCTCCCCGCCCCCCTCTCTCTCTTTCTCTCCCTCTCTTGTACTTTTTTTTTTCCATTCTCCTCCAATTTTTTTAATCCATCTTTCTCTTTCACACACGCTCTTGTTTTCACTCTCTTCAGCATACAATCTAATTTATATACAAACTTGTTTAAAACTTCCCCTCTTCCTCATTGTCACTGTAGCAGTGATTGAAGTCTTCAGCTTTAAGCAGCACTTTAGTAACAGTAGGTCCTGTAAGGCAAACATCAAACTGTCACCTTTTCCCAGTGTACATAGCTCAACGTATTGACTTTAAACATTTTGCGAAAGTCTCTTAACAATAGCAAAATGTATGTGTAATCTAAAGGAAGCAGAAGCATAGCACTTTTTCTTATTCCCAACAGTTGATCTACTATTAGATTATTTCACGCTCCTACTTGTGGGAGCACAGCGCCTTTGCTTGTATGTTTTGAGCAGATATGTTAATCTGTTTTTGAAGTAAAATTTCATAAGTGCCAAGTTAGACAAATGCAATTGTTGAATTAAGGAATCAATTTGGCTCAATGCAATTTTAAAATAAAGGTTTTTGAGAAAATTAATATGGAACTTTTATTTTGCCTTTTTTATACAAAAGCCTATTTCTACAAATACTGCAATGTGTCCTGCCACACACAAGTACAGTAATACTTCAGACAACATGAAGGGCAAATTTCAGCGAGCACGGATATCCAGAGCAGAGCCTGCTGATGGTGTAGGATCCTCAACGGATGACCACAGCTTGTTATACAGGTATAATAAAGATGCTATAGTTATATTTCAGGATACTTTCCAATGAAATAGGACAATCGAATTTTTAAGAAAGTACTCCTTTACTGAATTCCATTTAAGTGAGTGCCTTTATTTGCTGAAGTTTTTCCCCTTTGGCTTGATGGTCTGAGATCAGTCTTGAATATATAATAATGCATATGGTGTTTTGGATGCACTTGTATTTTGGTTTATTTTGCTTTCCCTCTCTTCACATAGAAACATAGAAGGAGTAGGCCATTCGGCCCCTCGAGCCTGCTCCGCCATTCGATGTGATCATGGTTGATCATCCAAACTCAGTACCCCGTACCTGCCTTCTCCCCATATCCCTTGATACCTTTAGCTCTAAGAAATATATCTAACTCCTTCTTGAATATATTTAAAGACTTGGCCTCAACCGCCTTCTGTGGTAGAGAATTCCACAGGTTCACCACTCTCTGGGTGAAGAAATTCTTCCTCATCTCTGTCCTAAATGGCTTGCCCCTTATCCTTAGACTATGACCCCTGGTTCTGGACTCTCCGACCATCGGGAACATTCTACCTGCATCTAGTTTGTCCAGACCTGTCAGAATTTTATAAGTTTCGATGAGATCCCCTCTCATTCTTCTAAACTCCAGCGAGTATAAGCCCAATCGACCCAATCTCTCCTCATACGTCATTCCTGCCATCCCAGGGATCAGCCTTGTGAATCTTCGCTGAACTCCTTCCATGGCAAGAACATCCTTCCTCAGATAAGGCGACCAAAACTGCACACAGTACTCAAGGTGTGGTCTCACCAAGGCCCTGTACAACTGCAGCAGGACATCCTTGCTCCTTTACTCGAACCCTTTCGCTATGAAGGCCAACATACCATTTGCCGCCTTCACCGCCTGCTGCACCTGCATGCTTACCTTCAGCGACTGGTGCACAAGGACACCCAGGTCTCGTTGCACTTCCCCTTCTCCCAATCTATTGCCATTCAGATAATAGTCTGCCTTTCTGTTTTTGACACCAAAGTGGATAACCTTGCATTTATCCATGTTATATTGCATCTGCCACATCACCCAACCTGTCCAAATCATCCTGGAGTTTCTCGGTATCCTCTTCGCAGCACACACGCCCACCCAGCTTTGTGTCGTCTGCAAACTTGGAGATATTACATCTAGTTCCCTCGTCTAGATCATTAATATATATTGTGAATAGCTGGGGTCCAAGGACCGATCCCTGCGGTACCCCACTAGTCACTGCCTGCCACTCGGAAAAAGACCCGTTAATTCCTACTCTGCTTTCTTTCCTCTGGTGGGGGGAAAGGTATAGAAGCTGGGAAGAATTCTGTGCAACTGAAATGACACATTTTACCAATCTATTTTTAAATTGCAAGCAACTGTAGACAAACAGCACTAGACAGTACTTTTAATATCCAGTACTTTCTCTCCTACTACCAAATGTTTTTTATGTACTTCCTTGCAGGTAATGAACCTAAATTTAACCTTATTCAGTCAGAACTATGATAGGAGTAGGAAAGAGAATATCTTTGGGGAGAGGGTGGGGCAGACAGGAAGCAGGAATAATCTTGTACACAAAGAGCAAATTGTCCTAACAGATAAGTGTGGAGACAGTAGATGGGAATGTAAGGACAATAGTGAAATTTGTAACCAGTCAATTTGTCTTGAAATTCATTTGCTCAGCAATCTGCCTTGTACGGCGCTGGTTTTTGAACCAGCAGGATTGTCGACTCCTGTTGATTGCCAAGTCAGAAGAAACACCATTGGGGTTTGGTTTTAATCAGTTTTGTGTCGTTGTAATTTTGATTTTACGTTGACCTTTTTTCCCCCTTTTTCCACAGCATTGATGCCTACAGGTCCCAAAGAATTAAGAATACAGAGCGCCCTTCGGTGAAACAAGTAATTGTTCGTAAAGAGGATGTTTCTCAAAGATTTGAGGAAAAATATAGTTCAACTCCAAGTTCCGTTACCATCAAACAGAAGATGAAGGTAATGTCCTCAATGCAAGAGGACTATAACATGCTGGACATTACATCAATCTGATTACCTTCACGATCATGCATTTTGAAATAAGAGCATTAAAATTCACGGGCAAGAAAAGAAATGGAGTTTCATTTGTATTTGTCAGAAGCAGAAACTGAACTTGGTTTTAGGTTGTATGGTACAGTTTGTTTGGATTTAGGTTTTTTTGAGGCAGCAGATTTTCTTTCAGCTCGAACAGTAAAATCCACCAATTTGATATTTATATACTGTCTTTCTCTCATGTTAATCGGTTTCACTTTATCATTCCAAGAATCTGAACAATGAGATAAATATCCAGCAGAGTGTTATCCACCAGGCAAGTCAGGCTTTAAACTGCTGTACAGATGAAGATCATGGAAAAGGATCTCAGCAGGAAGCTGAAGCGGAGAGGTTGCTACTGATTGCCAGTAAGAAACACAAAGATGCAGTATCATTTATAAATGTACAATTTTCTCAAGTGCAAAATAATCAAGCAGTGGCGTTCAGAAAGGCCAGTGAGCATTTAAACAAGTAAATGGGTGGACACTCATTTCTCAACAAACAGTTATGCTTTGTTCATGTCTGCTGTTTTGCAATTAGGAATTTTCAAAATATCTAATTTAAACCTATTTGCCTGACTTCAACGTTTATTTTTGTTGAATGTATTGAACATTGAAATAACAGTAAATTCTGTTGAAAGCTAAAATTAAGTACTTCGATGTTCCTGATCAATTAAGCCCTTATCCAACCGGTCCTGAATCATCCACACACCATTGAAATAGCAACAATTTTAATCATTCTAATTTTGACCATCATGCTTATATAAGAATAATACGGTCAGGCCAACCTGTTTTTTTTTTTTTTTTTTAAACCCTCCAAATATACATTTTAGAGCGACCAGAGTGCCAAGTCAGTGAACGGCTTGATATTAGAGCCATGTTTTATTCTAGAATTACTGTGTGGCTGTACATTTAACAGGCATAGATGTAAGTGAAGTGGACCACACTTGCTTTTCAATGTAATAAAGCAAGAAATTCATAAGTGGGTTGAGAAAATGCCCATTAGGCTTGTTCCATCCATAAGACTGTGTATAATTTGCATTATCCTGGGGTTGTAACTAACTTAGTCAATCAGTGGATGATGCTTGAAATCAAATTACATTAAAATCAATTTGCCTAAACCAAGTGCTTCTTCCCTTGGGATACATTGCATTGAGCTCAGATGCAGTTCAAAATTGACAGCTGTCAGACCGGAATATTGAGTAAACTGAGTATGACACATTGCAGCATAAAATGTGCTTGTACAGTTAAAAGAATAATACGCGGAAAGAACTGGTTTGTGGACCTCTATCTTTTGCTTTATTTTTGCACTTAGGTGAAAAGAGATTGGCACTTCTTACTGAACTGAACAAACTAAAGAGTGAGGGAGTGCCTGTCCATAAGAAAGGAGACCATACGGCGAAAGCAGCTGAGGAATTTGCTCCATCTAGGGGCTGTATTGCACTTTCAGAAATCCGCCTTCCTTTAAAGGCTGACTTCATCTGCTCAACAGCTCAAAAAATGGGTATGCCTAATTGTAAAGTGGGAAAAGATATTTAAAGTGAACTTGGAAATGAAAATTCAGGGCCAGGAAAACTGATAAGTTCTACCCTAAAGCTGAACCAGCTAATGAAGATGTTAATAGATAATCGCTCATTTGTCCCTTCTCGACCGTGATATCGATCTATACAGTAATGAGCTATAAATTGTGATCGTTTCGAATTGCAGCTAGATTTGTAGTTTATTTTAAAACTCACCATTGCATGGTTTAAAACTTGATACAGCAAATGCGTGATGTTAAACCTGGTCCTACATAGCCTGAATTGGTTTTGACCAAAGTACAAAGGATTGTGCTAAAAGACTTTAACAATTTATTTTGGATGTACAGACTTAATTAAGTGAAACTATGCTCGCTGTGGTTTTACACTTTTTATTTAAATATCAGCAGTTAATGGAATGCAGTATAAAATTAGTAGTTGATGCTTTAACATATCTGTGCTGTATCTAGCTTTATTAAGCCAGCTTTTAATCAGTTATATGTGATTTACTTGTAGGGTCTACCTGTCAGTTAAATAAATCATATTGTAAATACTGGATCTTTATTGCCAACATAAATGTTCAGTTGAAAGGGGAAGATAGTAAAACTATTTTTTACACCAGAAAGTCTTTTTTAATTACGTATATGGCTCATTGCATTATTGGTCTCTTGCAGATGCTACCAGCTGTTATTTCTTTGTGCTGATTAAAGCAGGAGCTTTAAATATGGTGGCCACGCCACTGGCCTCCACCCAGAATGCACTCAGTGGAGATGCTATTAGTTTCCCCACAAAATTTACACTGTAAGTAACAAATGTGGCAACAATATCCAAATGCCTACTTTCAACTTGCATATTTGCAGCCTGACTCAAACTATTTTGCACATTGGGTTAGCAACTCATTTGCATTCACATTACCAGGTAACCTGTACATAGGACAGTATGCATCTCTGAACAAAATGATCAGTTCAGGGTTATACTTTTTTAAATCGAAGAAACTGTTACTTCTGTAGTTAACTTACCATATACTTTTTTATTGGTTAATTGCCAAACCATAGTTCTTGTTTGTTTTCATCCTGTAATCTCTTGCTCTAGTAGTTGTGATGAAGGGCTTGGATCCTATTAACTGTTGGTTCATACGAATAGGGATCTGAAAAGCAGTGAAACAAATGCACCCTCGTCTCTTGAGTCGGAAGGTCGTCGGTTCAAACACCGCTTGAGCGCATCAGCTAGGCTAACACTTCAGTGCAGTGCTGAGGGAGCGCTGCGGTGCAGTGCTGAGGGAGCGCTGCGGTGCAGTGCTGAGGGAGCGCTGCGGTGCAGTGCTGAGGGAGCGCTGCGGTGCAGTGCTGAGGGAGCGCTGCGGTGCAGTGCTGAGGGAGCGCTGCGGTGCAGTGCTGAGGGAGCGCTGCGGTGCAGTGCTGAGGGAGCGCTGCGGTGCAGTGCTGAGGGAGCGCTGCGGTGCAGTGCTGAGGGAGCGCTGCGGTGCAGTGCTGAGGGAGCGCTGCGGTGCAGTGCTGAGGGAGCGCTGCGGTGCAGTGCTGAGGGAGCGCTGCGGTGCAGTGCTGAGGGAGCGCTGCGGTGCAGTGCTGAGGGAGCGCTGCGGTGCAGTGCTGAGGGAGCGCTGCGGTGCAGTGCTGAGGGAGCGCTGCGGTGCAGTGCTGAGGGAGCGCTGCGGTGCAGTGCTGAGATCAGTTGCGTGTTTCTCTGTTTGCAAAAGCTGGACATTTATTTTGCCTCTTTACATGAGAAAATATTCTTAAACTTTTGCTTTTTTTATTTTAGGCAAGATGTTTCGAATGATTTTGAAATTGAAATAGAAGTTTATAGTCTAGTAAGTATACAATAAAATTATTCCACAGGTACAATGCTTGCTGTCTTTTCAGCATGTTATCTCACTGTAATATCATTTTTATTTTTAGGCACAGAGCCGGGAGAGCAGTACTGCGGACAAGAAGAAAAAACCTAATAAATCTAAGGTAAAGGGCAAGTTCCACATGAAATGGTGTTTCTTTGAATGATTTTATAATCCACTTTAATATCGCTACAGTAAATTGATGGGGAGTGGTTGTATAAAAAGTTACTCAGTGCAATTTAACTGAGGAAAAAATTAGGTCAAATCACTACATTGAGACTTGGCAGAATGTGAAAGAACAAAAATAACTTGAACGAGCCAAGACGTTGGTGTGGTGTGCAATACTTGAGGGTCTTCTTTCCTATTCCCGCCATTCCAAAAAATTGATCGACATTTAAAAACCTATATAATCAATTAGTCACACCTTTAGTTTGTGCAGATGCATTTTAACAGCACAAAATATTAAAGTGAGGAAAAATTGAAGTGGTTATTAAAACACTACAATTAAAAGATGTTTTTTCTAGAAAAAAGGAGAAGCACAAATATTCTGATTTCTTTCTGATACTGGTTTATGGGTCCTACTATGTTTCCTAATAAAATGCTCTAGGCCAATGAGAGATTTTGCTTAGTTTTTTTGTATAATATATATTTTCCAGCAGTATAATATTTGGATCTCTACACCTTTTATGGTTTGATATAGGCTAATGTGAAGTTGTCATTTTTAGTTTTTGTGGAGTCTGTCCCCTTCCCTTCAAGTGAATTGTTCTTGAAACCCAATTGTAGGCTCTGGAACTTTGCTAGTTGTGCTACAGTTTTTAAGTCTGCGAAGAACGACCAGGTGGCTAAATATATTTTCTTTTTGTAGTTTCTGTGCAAAATGTCTGCACTTCATCTGGGCGTATTTCATTACTTTCGAGAACTGATTTGCTCTTTGGTATGATTCACATTTTCAATATAACAATTATTTGCCTTCTGTGCTCGCACTTCAATAACCAACCCTGATGTCCCTTAACTTCTGACTGGCCTACAATTGAAGATGTACTGTATTGGATTTGTTCCAGACATGCATTTAATGTGGTGTGAATGAATGGGTGCAATTCACACAGCACGGTGTTGATGGGTTCTGCCCAAGAACTGTAAATGTGTTTGATTTATCATAGTGAACTTTGCCTCCTCGTCTGATTTAAATTGCCCTATTTATGATATGGGAGGTGAGCATCAAGCTAAAAGAAATCAAAAACCATGGTTGGTATCAAACTGACTGGCCAAAGACTCCTGATGCCCCTTCAGGTAGCAGAGTTGTTTTACTTACCAATAGCATGTCTTTGATCTTAACATTTTAAAATCAATCTCTGGTCTCTGGTTGTGGAACATTGCAAATTGGCCTTGGTATCCTGGGATAGTTATGGGAAATTGGGAAGAAAAATCAGCCAGGGTGTTTGCTCTTGATTTCCCATCTCACCCATTGCAAAATGTACGTGCTTGTTGAGGACAGGCCTTAGTTCAGCTGAGATTGACCCTCAAGCAAGACTGTTGTGTCCAGAGGTTTTGTAGTACTGGTCAGTTACCAACATTTGCCAGCTAGGTTATTGTTATTAACTAATGTTTTGTAAAAATTTCACAATTTCAAACTGCCTTGCTTGAGCGCTATTACATAGAATATACAGCACAGAAACAGGCCATTCGGCCCAACCAGTCCATGCCATCGTTTATGCTCCAATTGAGCCTCATTCCATCCTTCCTCATCTAACTCTCTCAGCGTAACTGTGTGCAAGAATGGTCGGTTGCACATCTGTGCCTGATTTTAATCATGCCACTCAAGGCAGTTGCCATTTGGAGGGGAAACGTGGTGGTAATTTAACAACACGAAGTGGAGAGGATGGAGTAGGGCGAGAGCGGGAATGAGATACTGGAAGGGAAAGCCCGAGAGAGGAGGGAGCAGAGCGAGGGCAAGAACAGGATAATGGGAGGTAAACCCTGGGAGAGGACAGAGCAGGGTGAAAGCGGGAGTGGAATACTGGGAGAAATAGCATGAGAGAAGAGGCAGCAGGGCAAGAACAGAAATATCTGAACCATTTGGAAGTAGAGTTCAGGGTCGAGCAGGATGCCATTCACTCGGTTACAATGAACATTTTAGTAAGCAACTCATTACCTTTATTAAAGGCCTGGAGCGACTTGAAAATTAAGATTTTGAGTACCTCTGACCATCTATGTACTGTGCTATTAATTCTAATATGTATAACCACCAATGCACCTTGCACTCATTTATCCAGGTTATAATCAACTTTTGTCATGGCAGACAAATCACCCCATGGTAACAGTAAAGACAAGGCTGACATATTGGCACACAGGCCAAAACAGACAGTAATATAACCAAAATGTCAACCAGAAACTAATAGTAAAGCTGGCTTTTAAATATGCCGTGATAACAGTACCAATTAAATATGCGATTAAAACCAAGATTAACTGGATTGAACATTTTTAGTTGTGGGATTAATCGCAGTAAATTTCTTTCATCGTTTGACAGCCCTCGTTAAAATTAAGGTTAAATAAATGCTGCTGGAACAAAAGGAACTGGGGCTTTGGCCAGTCAGCTAAGTGTTGGATGTCTTTTTGGCTCAATACTCTAGTGAGAGCAAAGGCAATTGGGAATTGCATCTGGCACTTCTGAAAATTTGTGCTGTAATACAAGTTACATTGTAGAAAATCTTAGCGGTTTATAATGGAAAGCAGAAGCTGGATCAAACAGTACTGCTCTAACTCTGGTATAATAAATCTCGTTATAGTTCAGACTTTTCCCCTCAACATCTTTGTCCTGTGTTCATGGCTAGAAAGCAGTTTCCATAAGCAGATTTAGTTTTTTTGTGAACAGGGAAACCTGTATTCCTGTATGGGTCATGTATGGGTTAGTGAACTCGGGTTTAACATTTAATCTCTAATTATGGGATATTGCACACTGGAAGGTTCATCACTTCCCCTTGTCCCTTCTGAAAGACAGAAAATAACATTTTAACAAAACGTTTTGCACTAATAGAAATTTCCATATTGTTAGACACCTCGGGTGGCATCCTGGTTACAGGAGGGTAATTTTAACCTACATTGCCTGTTTCAATAACTAAAGGATTCTTTCTTTCTTAGGCCATTACTCCAAAGAGGCTATTGACTTCAATCACAGTAAGTTAAATATGAGTATATTACCATAGCATATATAATGTTACATTAAATAGTATGCTACCGTTGGTGTACATTAGTTGAGACTTACAAGTTTTTATGTCCATCGGTAAAAGTGACACCATGATCATCTCATTTGAATAATAAAGTAGTGAATGGATTAATTTTATCACTGAATTTTTGTCTTTGAAATGTATGGTACTCAATATTTTGGGCTGGGTTTTACGGGGGGTCAGCGGGCGCAATCGGTGGTGGGTCGGGTGGGAAAGTGTTTTTTTTTCTTTTCCCCCTAGCGGGTCGGGACCCCTCTGTAAGCCTGCCGCCACACGCCTTTACCAAATGTTAGGTCTGTCGGTGCTGCGCAGCCCTGACATGCAGCGGCGGGGGATGCAATTAAAATCATTAGTAGCTTGTTTACAGACACTTATCAGTGGTTTTTTCCCAGCTTTTTGGGTTTGATAGGTCGCCCACCGGTTTCCCGCTGTGCCTAGATCTTGTCTGTGAAGCTGACGAGAGGTCAGTGGCCATTGAATCAGCTGATGAGTTGACAGCTTCAAATGTCACGTCAAAGCTCCCAGCTGATTGAGATATGTCACTTAACCACTAGCTTCTCTAAGCTGCATTTCCACTACAGATTCAGGATGGCTGCAAGTCTTTACACAAGTCTCCATCCAGTCTGACCTCATTACCTCTTCCACCATTGACTGATCGCTTCTGTCATCTCTGCTTCACCTGCCATTTATTCCATCAATATGGGTCCCCTTGAAACTCTCCCACCTCGGTCCTCAGAATCCCACCACAATCCACTCCAACACCAGCATCACCAGGCACACCAGCAGCACCGACCTTCTCCGCAATCAACTGATGCAGCATGGGACACTGCATCAGCACCCGACCACATTGTTGCCCGGGGGGCATGGGATTGCTTCATGATCAGATTTACTTCACTTGATGCTGTACACCATGATGCGCCAGGTTGACATCACCCCATACCAACACCATAAAGCATCTCTGCAATGCCCAAGCCATTCCTTTCACGCTCCTCACCATTCTGGGGGGTACCATTATGTCTCACCATTCACTGCAACTCACTAAGCCACTTCCAAAGGTGCACACAAATCTGTCCAAGAATGCAAAGTGTTGAAAATAAAGGTTTCACTGTTTGACACCACATTAACAGAAACTTTACATGAACATTGCATGAAACGCCCAAGTGCCTACCCTTGTGTTAGGTGGTATGATTGCACTGGGATGAGGGGGAGTGTGAGGGGTGGCTAGTGAGAATATTTCTCTTTAAATCATTCTTGATAAGATTACTTAAGCAGTTTAAGTAAAGGGGAAAAGTTAAATATTTGGGATTCTGTTGGTTTAAGAAGAGTAAAACAAGGTTACACTGCAGCAGGAGTAAATTGGCATAGCAGGCAGTGGAAACCAGTTTTCTAACCAATCAGCAGGGGTGACTCATTTGGCTGTAAACAAACAAACAGTATAAAAAGACCAGTCCGAGTGCAAGTCATCAAAGAGTGCTGTGAGTTTGGGTAAGTGTGAGTTAGGGTAAGTGGGATGTTAGGTGCTCTTTTCAAACTTTAACTCTGTGGGTTGTAGTTAATAAGGCCTTTCTGGTGCAGAGTGACTTGGTAAACCATTTAACTGGTGTAATTAGAGGGATTGATTTAAATTAAATCCAATTAATTAAAGGGGATACTAGCATCTAAAATCGGGCAGAGGGTGTCCATAACTAACAATAAAACATTTAATTAATTACATAGAATGGAGCAGGTGATGCGTTACTGTTGCGAGATGTGGGAGCCGGTGAACCCCATTGAGGCTCACGGTGATTACGTCTGTGACAAGTGTCTGCTGCTACAGGAACTCCAGCTCCGTGTTGATAAGCTGGAGTCTGAGCTTCAGACACTGCGACACATCAGGGAGGGGGAGAAGTACCTGGACTCTGTGTATCAGGAGGTGGTCACACCTATGAAGTTAATTAATTCAGATGTAGCCCATGGTCAGGGACAGGACGGTGTGACTATGAGTGAGGCAGGTACGGGGATCCAGGAGTAGAGCTGGAGGAGCCGCAGCCCTTGCTGTTGTCCAACAGGTTCGAGGTTCTTACTCCCTGTGGGGACAGGAGCAGGGACTGCAGGGAGGATGAGCAACCTGGCCACAGCACCGTGGAACAGGGGGCCATTCAAGAGGGGGGAGTAAATAGAAATGTTGTAGTGGTAGGGGATAGTATTATTAGGGGGATAGATAGCGTTCTCTGCAGCCGAGAGCGAGAGTCCCAAAGGCTGTGTTGCCTACCCGGTGCCAGGGTTAAGGACATCTCCTCTGGGCTGGAAAGAAACTTGCAGTGGGTGGGGGTGGATCCAGTTGTCGTGGTCCATGTTGGTACAAACGACGTAGATAGGACTAGGAAGCCGGTTCTGTTAAAGGAGTATGAGCAGCTAGGGGTCAAATTAAAAAACAGAACCTCAAGGGTAATAATCTCTGGATTATTACCTGAGCCACAAGCGAATTTGGCTAGGACAATTAAATTAGAGAGTTAAATGCGTGGCTCAAAGACTGGTGTGGGAGAAATGGGTTTTGCTTCCTGGGACACTGGCACCAGTACTGGGGCAGGAGGGAGCTGTTCTGTTGGGACGGGCTTCACTTGGCCAGTGCTGGGACTAGAGTCCTGGCGGATCATATAACTAGGGCTGTAGAGAGGGCTTTAAACTAACTAGTGGGGGGGGGGGAGGTTCCTAGAGAGCAAATAATAAAAATGACAACAGAGAAGGTAATAGATTTAGGTAGCAGTGGGGAAATTAAAAACCAGAGCGTGTCAGGAAGGGGCAGAAGGTATGGAGTAAAAGATAAAGTAATAAAAAGGGCAAAAGCAGGAACTAAGTGTCACAAAACATATTTGAAAGTTCTCTATCTGAATGCACATAGCATTTGTAACAAAATAGACGAGCTAATGGCACAAATAACTGCATATGGGTATGATCTTGTGGCCATTACAGAAACATGGCTGCAGGGTGACAATGCCTGGGAATTAAACATACCAGGTTATTTAACGATCAGGAAGGACAGGCAGGAAGGAAGGGGAGGTGGGGTGGCTATGTTAATAAAGGAAGGAATCACTGATACAGAGAAATGATATTGGGTCAAAAGATCAGGATAATGAAACAGTTTGGGTGGAGGTAAGGAATAATAAGGGGGAAAAAACACTAGTGGGCGTAGTCTATAGACCTCCGAACAGTTGCAACTCTGTTGGACGGAGTATCAATCAGGAAATAGTTGAGGCTTGTAATAAGGGAACATCTATAATTATGGGGGATTTTAACTATCATATTAATTGGACAAATCAAATTGGGCAGGGCTGCCTTGAGGATGAGTTCATTGAGTGTATTAGGGATGGGTTTCTTGAGCAGTATGTAACTGAACCGACCAAGGGGCAAGCAACCTTAGATCTGGTCCTGTGTAATGAGACAGGATTAATTAAAAATGTCCTAGTAAAGGATCCCCTTGGAATGAGTGACCATAACATGGTTGAATTCCATATTCAATTAGAGGGTGAGAAGGTTGGATCTCAAACAAGCGTGCTAAGCTTGAATAAAGGAGACTGTGAAGGTATGAGAGCGGAATTGAGTAGAGTGGATTGGGAAAATAGATTAAAGGGTAAGACGATACATGATCAGTGGTGTACATTTAAGGAGTTATTTTACAACTTCCAAAAAAAATATATTCCACTGAGAAGAAAAGGGTGTAAAAGAAAAGACAGCCATCCGTGGCTAAGTAAAGAAATTAAGGATAGTATTCGACTAAAAACAAGGGCATATAAGGTAGCCAAATCTAGTGGGAGGATAGAGGATTGGGAAAACTTTAAAAGACAGCAAAAAATAACAAAAAGATTGATTAAGAAAGGGAAGATAGATTATGAAAGTAAATTAGCAAAAAATATAAAAACAGATAGTAAGAGTTTTTACAGTTATATAAAAAGAAAAAGGGTGGCTAAAGTAAATGTTGGTCCCTTAGAGGACGAGACCGGGAAATTAATGGTGGGAAATATGGAGATGGCAAAAACATTGAGTATTTTGTATCAGTCTTTACAGTAGAGGACACTAAGAATATCCCAACACTGGACAAACAGAGGGCTATGGGGGGGAGGAGCTAAACACGATCAAAATCACTAAGGAAGTGGTACTCGGTAAAATAATGGGACTCAAGGCGGATAAATCACCTGGACCTGATGGCTAACATCCTAGGGTCTTGAGGGAAGTGGCGGTAGGGATTGTGGATGCATTGGTAATTTTCCAAAACTCCCTGGACTCAGCAAAGGTCCCGGCAGACTGGAAAACTGCTAATGTAACACCCTTATTTAAAAAGGGCAGTAGACAGAAGGCTGGAAACTATAGACCGGTTAGCCTAACATCTGTGGTAGGTAAAATTTTGGAGTCCATTATTAAGGAGACAGTAACAGGACATTTGGATAATCATAATTTAATAGGACAAAGTCAGCATGGTTTTATGAAGGGGAAGTCATGTTTGACAAATTTGCTGGAGTTCTTTGAGGAAGTAACATATAGGGTGGATAAAGGGGAACCAGTGGACGTAGTGTATTTAGACTTCCAAAAGGCATTTGACAAGGTGCCACACAAAAGATTATTGCTTAAGATAAAACATCACGGGATTGGGGGTAATATTCTGGCATGGATAGAGGATTGGCTATCTAACAGAAGGCAGAGAGTTGGGATAAATGGTTCATTCTCAGACTGGCAATCAGTAACTAGTGGTGTTCCGCAGGGGTCAGTGCTGGGTCCCCAACTATTTACAATCTATATTAACGATTTGGAGGAGGGGACCGAGTGTAACATATTAATGTTTGCAGACGATACAAAGATGGGAGGGAAAGTAGTGAGTGAGGAGGACATAAAAAACCTGCAAGGGGACATAGACAGGCTAAGTAAGTGGGCAGAGATTTGGCAGATGGAATACAATACTGGAAAGTGTGAGGTTATGCACTTTGGCAGGAAAAATCATAGAGCAAGTTATTATCTTAATGGCAAGAAACCTGAAAGTACTGAAGTACAAAGGGATCTGGGGGTCCTGGTGCACGAAACTCAAAAGGTTAGTATGCAGGTGCAGCAAGTGATTAAGAAGGCCAATGGAATGTTGGCTTTCATTGCTAGGGGGATAGAATATAAAAATAGGGAGGTATTGCTTCAGTTGTACAAGGTATTGGTGAGACCGCACCTGGAATACTGCATACAGTTTTGGTGTCCATACTTAAGAAAAGACATACTTGCTCTCGAGTCAGTACAAAGAAGGTTCACTCGGTTAATCCCGGGGATGAGGGGATGGACATATGAGGAGAGGTTGAGTAGATTGGGACTCTACTCATTGGAGTTCAGAAGAATGAGAGGCGATCTTATTGAAACATATAAGATTGTGAAGGGGTTGGATCGGGTGGATGCGGGGAGGATGTTCGCGATGATGGGTGAAACTAGAACTAGGGGGCATAGTCTTAGAATAAGGGGCTGCTCTTTCAAAACTGAGATGAGGAGGAACTACTTCACTCAGAGGGTAGTAGGTCCATGGAATATGCTGCCCCAAAAAGCGCTAGAAGCTACATCATTACATAAATTTATAACAGAAATAGACAGTTTCCTAGAAGTAAAGGGAATTAAGGGTTACGGGGAGCGGGCAGGAATTTGGACAGGAGTCTAGGTTCGGATTGGACATGGCCCTGTGGGTAGCGGAGCGGGCCCAGGGGCCGTGTAGCCTGATCCTGCTCCTATTTCGTGTGTCTAATTGTTAGATTCAGGAGATGGTTCTGTGATAGTAGATTGGCGGTTAGGATCAGATCAGCCATGATCTTAGTGAATGGCGGAGCAGGCTCGAGGGGCCGATTGGCCTACTCCTGCTCCTAGTTCTTATGATATGATAATGTAGATAGAGAGGAATGGGTGGAGGTGCAAGGTAAGTTGGTGTAAGTAAGGATGTGCAGGAGCAGGGTAGGCAGAGTGATGGGGATGTGATGAGAGGCACAGCGGGATGAGGTTGAGTGTGGCTTTGTACTAACGTTTCGTATTCTAGTGAGATCATTGAAAGGTTTACGGCAATGCACCCAGGTCCTCCTGACCACATCCCCGCTTGTGCCCTCCACTGCAATGTGCAACCAGGCTGTGTTGATCTCCTAGGGAAGGGAAGAGGACCTCCAGGTGTGCTGTGACTCCCTCCATAAGCATATGGAGGGAGTCATGAGAGAGCCTGGATGCAGCCCTGCACCTCTGTACAGTACTTGTCAGTGTTTGCAGCACCTCAATGCTGTGGAACACTGACAGCACAAATGCCAAAATAAAGTTGGCCATGGTCCCTTTAAGGAAACCGGCTGATGACACGTCATCCAATGACGTCACCAGACCCGCTTCCTCTAATTGGCCAGGAAACGTGCTGGACGGGCTTAATAAGCCCAATCAACGGAAATTCATTTCAGAGGCTAGGATGGAGCCAGCAGCAGGGTCGGGAGCTGCCACCGACGTCACCTGCCGAGGTTCGTAAAATCGCGGCCTTTATCTCTCTGAACTATAACATGGAATGCAGGTTTATATAGCATCGTAGTGGATTGATACATCCCCCAGTATTTCAAGCAATTAATTACTTGTAATGTAGTAACTGTTATATGGGCAAATATGTCGGCCATTCTGACCATCAATGTTCCATAACGAGCAATGAGATAAATGACCAATCAATCTGAGGTTATGTTAGTGGACTTGTTTGAAGGAGGTATGTTGACTGAGACACTGGGAGAACATTGCTTTTTTTGAATCGAGCCATGGAATCTTTAACATCCATGTGAACCACATAAACAGTCAGATGATGATGATTTCTCCCCTCAATTGGACCTTGATGTTTTATCCTTCAATGCAACTATCTTGAGCGGCCTGTTAATTATGGACTTGCAGTCTATGCGTGGTTGAACTTTAGCATTTCTCCTGTACTATAGGGACATTAATGGGCACGTCCCTATATTACAGGATAAATGCTAACATTCAACCAGGATAAAGCATCTCGGTCTAATCGTGGGGAGAAGCCATCATATGACTCGGTCACTATAGACTTCACCGAAAGGAAAATCTAAGAAAATAATTGAAGTAGACCTGCCCCTAGAAAAGTCTAACTGCAATGTGACAGACCTAATCTATAAAATCCTTCCCAAATTCACATCCAGAGTTGTGAAAAGTACAGGAAGAGTGCCTCCTTGAGGTTTCTGTTCTGAGCAGGCATCTACAACCACCTTGTGGTGAGTGTGTCTTTCCAGGCAACTTTACTGTACTCTATTCCTCTGTTTTGGCATGGTTCCTATTCCATTCTGATATGTTGGTTTCTCTGACATCATACTGAGTTGTGATTCACTCTTCTGAAGCATCTCTTGCCTTGTCTCAAACAAAAGCGCTCTCTTCCTTTGGTGACGAAAGCAAGTGGGAGAGTGGACAAACCCATGGAAGAAAGGCTGCAAGGTCTTGTTGCTTGGGGAGTGGAGGGAAGAAGCTCCCGAATGAGTGAGATTGCCTGTATGTTAAGTGTGTGATCTAGGGATCACGGGATGCTGAAGGTCTTTGGTGAAGCTGAAGTTTCAGAATGCCAGGGTTCAGTAGTGAAAGGTCCTACTGTACATCCCAACTGTCTATTCAGGAGTAGCAGAGGCCTGTGAATAGAGTACTTAGCTGTTCTCTTGTTTGGGAATGGTGCAAGATCTAGGAAGGACTAAAGAGTAAAGCAGAGATTTTTTTTAATTTAAAAATTGAGAACATTTCCTTTTACTGCAGTTGTATTTTGATTTCATTGAAGGATTAGAACATTTATATAGATTGCATTGTACTTAAATACTGAATCTAAAATCACATCAATTAAGTTTTCTGTATATAGATTTTATAAATAAAAATTTAATGTTAAATCTTGATCTCTCTCTTCATTCCAAACAGAAAAGCAACTTGCATACACCAGGTAAGTTGAATGCTATCTTAATATTAGCTAGGCTGTCTTGTAGTTGTCTCGTGCTAAAATATCCTGACTGACCCAAATCACTGTCTCCAATTGTGAGTGAATTTCTCAATTTTGACTTTTTCCCCATGCTAGCTGAAAGCTCTGGCAACATTTTTCTAAGGATGTTTGCTGTCAGCGCAACTGAAACCTGAAATAGCTTTAAGTTGGTACTGAACAGATGAGCCCCTTCATACTTTATTAACAATATTTTTTTAAAATCTGAACTTGGATGGGCTTATTTTAAAAAGAAAGTGATATTGTATTCATGGTGTTGGAAGTTCATTTTCACCTTGTCGGATGGACTGATTCCTCTGGAAATTTACCCTTTGTTTTGGTTTTGCTCACACGTCCAAAACTGAGTATGAATGCACATTTGCATTGTGTTACCTACAACAGTACCAGTGCAAGTCTCAAACCTTTAAGCTTTGATAGGCTTGTATTCGTAGTGAGGTTGATGCACTTAGAGCTATTCTGTTGTCTGAAACTTGGAGTGTCACCATTCGAGACTCGTCAGATACTGACGCAGTCCGTGTCCATATGCAGCAAGACCTGGACAACATTCAGACTTGGGCTGACAAGTGGCAAGTAACATTCGCACCACACAAGTGCCAGGCAATGACCATCTCCAA
The DNA here is from genome assembly GCF_052327205.1 of Somniosus microcephalus. Lineage (NCBI taxonomy): Eukaryota > Metazoa > Chordata > Chondrichthyes > Squaliformes > Somniosidae > Somniosus > Somniosus microcephalus. The sequence continues at coordinate 273,027,484 of NC_140991.1, forward strand.
CAAGCGAGACTCTAACCATCTCCCCTTGACATTCAATGGCATTACCATCGCTGAATCCCCCACTATCAACATCCTGGGGGTTACCATTGATCAGAAACTGAACTGGACCAGCCATATAAATACTGTGGCTACAAGAGCAGGCCAGAGGCTGGGAATTCTGCAGCGAGTGTCTCACCTCCTGACTCCCCAAAGCCTTTCCACCATCTACAAGGCACAAGTCAGGAGTGTGATGGAATACTCTCCACTTGCCTGGATGAGTGCAGCTCCAACAACACTCAAGAAGCTCGACACCATTCAGGATAAAGCAGCCCGCTTGATTGACACTCCATCCACCACCTTCAACATTCACTCCCTCCACCACCGGCGCACTGTGGCTGCAGTGTGTACCATCTACAAGATGCACTGCAGCAACTCGCCAAAGCTCCTTCAACAGCACCTTCCAAACCCGTGACCTCGACCACTTAGAAGGACAAGGGCAGCAGACGCATGGGAACATCACCACCTACAAGTTCCCCTCCAAGCCACACACCATCCTGACCTGGACCTGTATCGCCGTTCCTTCACTGTTGCTGGGCCAAAATCCTGGAACTCCCTTCCTAACAGCATTGTGGGTGTACCTACACCATATGGACTGCAGCAGTTCAAGAAGGCGGCTCACCACCATCTTCTCGAGGGCAATTAGGGATGGGCACTAAATGCAGGCCTAGCCAGCGACGCCCACATCCCATCAATGAATAATTAAAAAAAAACTTATTTAACATCAGCATGGAGGCATTTGAGGCTTGGGTAGAAATTGGACATGTTTTCCAGACTGAACATTAACCAATTTCGCTGGGCTATGCCCTGTGCCCCAAGGACGCCTGAAAAACGGCCAACGCCATATTGGCCATGGATGATTTTCAGGTGCCCCCGGGGCGGCTGCCTAAAATAGGCGTTAGGCCCCTTTGAATATGTTCCGTTCAGGTTTTCCAGGTGTGGATGTGACCTATCAAGGGACAGCCACCAAAAATGTAAGTTTAATCTTTTTTTGTTTAAATTCATGTGGAGCCAGGGCATACCATTGCCGCCCCCCCCCCCCCCCCCCCCCCAAACCACCTGCTGTCCTTCACTGGTAATTTTCTGAAGGTGACTGGAAAAAGAAAATTCTGTCAATGTTTCTCAATGTTCTGTTTTCATTTGTAGCTTTGGCAAGTCCTGGAGGCCCCAATGCAGTGCGCACCAGTAATTTCACACTGGTTGGATCCCACAAGTTCTCGCTCGCTTCTGTAGGAAATGCAAAATTTCAACTAGATAAGGTTAGCAGACTGGAGTACTTAGTCAGATTAATCTTCTGTCTGACCTTGTGCAGTTTTAGCAGATCAAGTATCTCCTTTGTTTAAAATGTTTTGTGATATTCTGTGAAAATGCTTCAGTTATAAAGGTGCCTTAGATGCTTTTTCTATCTATTGAATCTCGGGTTTATTTATTTCTGAGAGCTGAATTTGAGATTGCATTGTTCAAGGAAGTTTATTTGCAGTTCAATAGCATGTCTTGGGATGCACATTTCTCTTTCTAAAAATAAAACTTAAGTTAAAAGCATTAAACCTGAAATGGTTATAATTGCAAGCAATATTTGATATAGCGTTAATGACATGATTTGTATATTTGATTAAAACTACACGATTAAGACAGTTTACACTCTGCAGATACTTACTGATGGGAATTTTTTTCATTTTAGGTTTAAATTATTCTTTGAATTGAAGTTAATTATAATGCCAGTTGGCTACCAGTCGCAACATTTCTGCACTATGGGTTCTGCTACCAACATTATCTGGGTGGGATCACAGTGCACTATTACCAAGACCTATTTGGCCTGTGCACCTTCCAACTATGCAGATCTTGTTGTATTTCTGTGGAGTCGGGGTTATTTTTTAAGAGCAAGCTACGCTGAGGTAACTGAGCTGTAGAGTCTGAGGTGAGGTACAAAGCCTCGGAAAAAGGTGACTTTATTAAAATATTCTAAGTCTTGGCTCACCTTCCTCACGCACTGAAGTGCTTTGCTGATGCCTTTCAGGTTTGCCCTATATAAAGTATCAGGGATAAATTCTCAACATAAAGCTTCATCAAGCAATTGTTATAAAGTTCTAACACATCCGTGCTTATTTCATATAGTTCTTTTATTTTGGCACCACTGGCATCCTGTTCGATGGTGCCATGGTCGAAACCAAATTGACAGATTATATAGGAACAGGAGTAGGCCATTCAGCCCCTCAAGCCTGTCCGCCATTCAATTAGATCTTGGCTGACCTGTACCTCCACTCCATTTACTCACCTTAGCTCCAGATCACCACAATGAGCCACGTATACCATATTTTAAAAATCTAACCTGCATCACTGTGTTTTAACTAATGACATAGGAACATAGGAAGTCAGGAACAGGAGTAGTTCATTCATGGCTGATCTGCATCTTGCCTCCATCTACCCTCCTTGGTTCTGTAACCCTTATTACCCTTGCCTAACAAAATCTATCGATCTCAGATTAGATGTAAACTGTACATTTAGTATTATTCAAGGTGCAGGTGAGTATCTAATAGTTCTTGGCAAATTGTCTCGTTGGCATGTTCTAACTTGCTATTACTAAATTAAACTTTTGAATTCTATTTTTTTTAAATATTGCCACATCTTGAGCAGTGTTTTGCAGATGCCTTGTTTTACCTCATGCTTTTAATATGCACAGCAACACAACCAGCATATGGAAGCTTTCGCTTTTGTGATTGATGCTGGTAATTCTATTTTCTAGATAGAAATTGATGGCTGGGACAAACAGTTTCTGGGTGATCTGTTCCAGGAAAAAGTTGCTATGCTTGTCTTGTTCGTGGATCAGTACTTGTCAGCACAGTCAGTTTGTCTGCTGACATTTGCATGCTGCACGGCTCATTCCTTCGAACCAATAATGCAGCTTTTACTAAAGCAAAATACAGTGGATGCTGGAAATCTGAAATAAAACAAAAAATGCTGGAAATACTCAGCATGTCAGGTAGCATCTGTGGAGAGAGAAACAGTTAACGTTTCAGTGACCTTTTGTCAGCTGGTAAAAGTTCGAGATGTAACAAGTTTTAAGCAAGTGCAAAAGCAAGGAAAGAGTGGAGGGGAGGAAAGAACCAAAGGGGAGGTCTGTGATAGGGTGGAAGGTAGGAGAGATTAAATGACAAAAGGTATGATTGTACAAAGCAAAAGGAGATGGTAATGGGGCAAGTAAAGAAACAAAAGATGGGTCTAGAAGAGGTGTAAATGAGAATAGCAGAATTATTAGCAGCTGCCATCTGGGGGAAAAAATGGGGGCAGCAGTTATGATCTGAAATTGTTGTACTCTTATGTTGAGTCCAGAAGGCTGCAAAATGCCTAATTGAAAGATGAGATGCTATTCCTTGAGCTTATGTTGAGCCTCGTTGGAACAGTGTAAGAGAGAGAGGTCAGAGTGGGAGTGGAGTGGAGAATTAAAGTGACAGGCGACTGGAAGCTTGGGGTCGCGCTTGCAGACTGAACGGAGGTGTTCAACAAAGCGGTCACCCAATCTGCGTTTGGTCTGCCCAACGTAGAGGAGCGTGAGCAGCGAATACAGTATACTAAATTACAAGAAGTGCAAGTAAATCGCCGTTTCACCTGGAAGGAGTATTTGCGGCCCTGGAAGGGAGGAGGTAAAAGGGCAGCTGTTGCATCTCCTGCACTTGCATGGGATGGTGCCATGGGAGGGGGTGTTGGGGTGATTGAGGAGTGGACCAGGGTGTCGCGGAGGGAACGGTCCCTTCGGAATGCTGAAAGGGGAGGGGAGAGGAAGATGTGTTTGGTGGTGGGATCACGCTGAAAATGGCGGAGGATGATCTGTTGAATGTGGAGGCTGGTGGTGTGAAAGGTGGTTCTGGGAGGGAGGGAAAGGGGTGAAAGCAGAAGTACGGGAAATGGATCGGACACCTCAACCACGGTAGAGGGGATTCCTCGGTTGAGTAAAAAGGAAGACATGTCAGAAGCACTAGTATGGAAGGTGGCATTGTTGGAACAGATACGATGGAGACAGAGGAACTGGGAGAATGGAAGTGTGGTGGGAGGAAGTGTAGTCAAAGTAGCTGTGGGAGTTGGTGGGCTTACAGTGGATGTTGGTCGATAGCCTATCCCCAGAAATGGGGACAGAAGTCGAGGAAGGGAGGAACCTGAGATGGGCCATGTGAAGGTGATGGAAGGGTGGAAATTGGAAGTAAAGTGAAAATTTTATAGATCAGGGCGAGAGCATGAAACTGCACCGATTCAGTCATCAATGTACTGGAAAAAGAGGTGAAGGAGGGGACCTGAGTAGGACTGGAACAAAGAATGTTCCACATATCCCACGAAAAGGCAGGCATAGAACCCATGTAGGTTCCCACAGCAAAAGCTTTTATTTTGAGGAAGTGAGTGGAGTCAAAGGAGAAGTTGTTAAATGTGAGATCAAGTTCAGCCAGGCGGAAGAGGGTGATGGTCGATGGGGACTGGTTGGGCCTCTGTTCAAGGAAGAAGCCATCCTGGTGGGGGGATGGAGGTGTAGAGGGATTGAACGTCCATGGTGAAAAGGAGGAGGTTAGGGCCAGGATACTGGAAACTGTTATAGTGGTGGAGGGTGTCGGAAGAGTCACGGATGTAGGTGGGAAGAGACTGGACAAGGAGAAAAAAGAGTCGAGATAGGAAGAAATTAGTTCCGTGAGGCAAGACTAGGCTGAAAAGCTGAGTCGACCAGGGAAGTCCTGTTTGTGGATCTTGGGAAGGAGGTAGAAGCAGGGTTGGGGGACTATGAGGTTGGCGGCCGTGGAGGGAAGATCTCCAGAGGAGATGCGGTCAGTGACAGTCTTGGAAATGATGGCTTGATCAGTAGTGGGGTCAGCCTCATCAAGGTAGCGGTTGGTTCACAAAATGACAACAACCCCACCCTTGTCAGTAGGTTTAATGACAATATTAGGGTTGGCCCTGAGAGAACAGAGTGCTGTAAGTTCAGAGGGAGATAGGTTGGAGTGAGTGAGAGGAGCAGAGAAATTGAGATGTATGGGAACTGCCAGTGTGACATCAATGAAAAGATCTAGAGAGGGAGGGGTCCAGGTAGAACGAGAATTCTGAAAACTGGAGAAACGGTCAGCTGTGCAGGGTGGGGGCGGGTGGGAGAGAGGGGCCTGGCCAAAGAAGTGGACACGGAGATGAAAGTGACGCAAAAAGAGCTCTGCGTTATGCCGAGCTCGAAATTCATTGAGGTGGGTGCGTAAGGGGATGAAGCTCAGGCCTTTGCTGAGGACTGATCATTCAGGGTCAGAGAGGGGAAAGTCACAGCAGCTTTTACTGCTTGTTGCATTTCATGCTATTGCTATAATGTATTTAATAAAAGTGAGTTTTAGCACGTTTTTAAAAAATGTCTGGAACAGGTGACTTTCTAAAAAGGAATACATTGTATGATGACATTAAACTTGAGTAATTTAAGAAAAAATGTAACTACAACGTATCTGGGCTCTTGTATAAAGCTGCAATTTTTGCATATCGAGGCCCTCGGTGAGAATAGCAGGTATGATTCGGTGGCCAGAAAATTAGAAATTTGACCACTTTTGTGTAGCTTTAATTTGTTTTTTTAAGAACCTGGAGAAGAAATCTCTACAAGGTTAACAAGGCATGCAGTGCACTGTCTAAATATCAAAGTAAAGCATCATGTAAGGAGGTTCGTAACTTAGGAACCCATGAAATAGAAATCTTGTGGTAAATACAATACTGCAGCTGTACTAACTCGTGTGATCGGACGTGGAGTGTTTGGTATGACTATGATGCAGCTGGATGTGTAAATGAATTGTTCCATTTTTGTAACCAGCTCAATCCCTGTTCTGCCTTGTGAACATCAATATGTGCAGCATAATAACCATAGGATGAATAAAGCCTTTGTACTTTTGTTTGTGACATCTTTGTCTAATATCACGTGGCCCTTAGTGGTGTTAGAATATGTGCATATTTTAGTGGCAGTCAGTGGCTTATTAACCTCTTCAGGGAAGTTAATATTTATCAAACAGTGCTTAATGGTAAATTTTTAGTGTTTTGCTAAAGACTTTTTCATCACATAACAAGAAATAGGGGCAGGAGTAGGCCATTTGGCCCTTTGAGCCTGCTCCGCCATTCAATAAGATCATGGCTGATCATCTACCTCATCTCCACTTTCCTGTACTATCTCCATATCCCTTGATTCCCTTAATATTCATAAAATCTATCGATCTCTATCTTGAATATACTCAACGATTGAGCCGCCACTGACCTCTGGGGTAGAGAATTACAAAGATTCAGCACCCTCCGAGTGAAGACATTTCTCCTCATCTCAGTTCTAAATGGCCGATCCCTTATTCTGAGACTGTGACCCCTGGTTCTAGACGCGCCAGCCAGGGGAAACATCCTCCCTGCATCTACCCTGTCAAGCCCTGTAAGAATTTTGTATGTTTCAATGAGATCACCCCTCATTCTTCTAAACTCTAGAGAATATAGGCCTAGTCTACTCAAACTCTCCTCATAGGACAATCCCCCCATCCCAGGAGCCAGTCTGGTGAATCTTCGTTGCACTCCCTCTTTGGCAAGTACATCCTTCCTTGGGTAAGGAGACCAAAACTGTACACAATACTCCAGGTGTGGTCTCACCAGGGCCCTATAAAATTGCAGTAAGACGTCTTTACTCTTATACTCAAATCCTCTTGTAATAAAGACCAACATACCATTTGCTTTCCTAATTGCTTGCTGTACCTGCATGTTAACTTTCAGTGTACAAGGACACCCAGGTCCCTCTGAACACCAACATTTCCCAATCTCTCTCCATTTAAAAAATACTCTGCTTTTCTATTTTTCCCACCAAAGTGGATAACTTCACATTTCTCCACATTATATTCCATTTGCCATGTTCTTGCCCACTCACTTAGCCTGTCTATTCCCTTGAAGCCTCCTTGCATCCTCCTCACAATTTGCATTCCCACCCAGCTTTGTATCATCAGCAAACTTGGATATATTACATTTGGCCCCCTCCTTCAAATCATTGATGTAGATTGTGAATAGCTGAGGCCCAAGCACTGATCCTTGCGGTACCCCACTAGTTACAACCTGCCAACCCGAAAATGACATGTTTATTCCTACTCTCTGTTTTCTGTCCGTTAGCCAATCCTCAATCCATGCTAGAATATTACCGTCAATCCCATGAGCCCTAATTTTGTTTAAGAACCTCTTGTGTGGCACCTTATCGAATGCCTTCTGAAAATCCAAATACACCACATCACTGGTTCCCCCTTATCTGCTCTGCTAGTTACATCAAAAAATTCTAACAGATTTATCAAACACGATTTCCCTTTCATAAATCCGTGTTGACTCTGCCCAATCCTATTACTATTTTCTAAGTTCACTGTTACCACGTCCTTAATAATAGATTCTAACATTTCCCCTACTTCTGATGTTAGGCTAACTGGTCTGTAGTTCCCCGTTTTCTCTCTTCCCTCCTTTCTTAAATAGTGGGGTTACATTTGCTACCTTCAATCCGTGGGAATCGTTCTGGAATCTATGGGATTTTGGAAAATGACAGCCAATGCCTCCACTATCTCTATAGCCAACTCTTTCAAAACCTTAGGATGTAGGCCATCAGGTCCAGGGGATTTATCGACTTTCAGTCCCATTAATTTCTCTAGCACTACTTCTTTACTAATTTTTTTTTTTTCAGTTCCTCATTCTCGCTAGACCCTTGGTACTTCACTATTTCCAGGAAGTTTTTTGCGTCGTCTTCTGTGAAGACAGACACAACATATTTGTTTAATTTCTCTGCCATTTCCTTATTCCCCATTATAATTTCTCCTGTCTCAGCCTGTAAGGGACCCACATTTACTTTGGCTAATCTTTTCCTTTTTTGCATACCTATAGAAGCTTTTACAGTCTGTTTTTATGTCTCTCGCTAGTCTACTCTTTCTATTTTCTCTTTCTTTATCAATTTCTTGGTCCTCCTTTGCTGAATTCTAAAATCCTCCCAATCCTCGGGCTTACTACTCTTTTTGGCAGCATTATAAGCCTCTTTCTTTGATCTAACACTATCTTTAACTTCTCTTGTTAGCCACAGTTGGGCCACTTTTCCTGTCGGGTTTTTGTGCCTTTTAAAGGAATGTATATTTGTTGAAATTATGTCTTAATTCTTTAAATGCTAGCCATTGCTCGTCCACTGTCATATCTTTTAATGTAGTTTCCCAATCTACCTTAGCCAACTCGCCCTCATACCTACGTAGTTTGCTTTGTTTAGATTTAAGACCCTAGTTTCGAATTTAACTAAGTCACTTTCAAACTCAATATAAAATTCTATCATATTATGGTCACTCTTCCCTAAAGGCCCCTTTACTACAAGGTTATTAATTAACCCTTTCTCATTGCACAATACTGGATCTAAAATAGCCTGTTCCCTAGTTGGTTCCTCAACATACTGATCTAGAAAACTATCTTGCATACATTCCATGAATTTGTCCTCCACACTATTACTGCAAATTTGGTTTGCCCAGTCTATATGTCGATTAATGTCCCCAATATTACTGGATTACCCTTGTTACATGCACCTCTAATTTCCTGATTTATACTCTGCCCTACATTACAACTACTGTTTGGGGGGCCTATGAACAACTCCCAACAATGTTTTCTACCCTGTTTTTGTAGATCGCGCTATCGCCTTCTGGTAGCCATAAGGTCACAATTCTATTATGGAAAATAAAATAATAGACTGACGTGTTGTGTTTGTATCAGTAATAAACTGGATCTAGTAAGAATACTGATTTAAAAGTACTAACCAAATGTAATATGCTCTTTTGGTTCTTTGCAGGTTCCATTCTTGTCTCCTCTTGAAGGTCACATTTACGTAAAACTGCAGTGCCAGGTTGGTTCCACTGTTGAGGAGCGTGGATTTTTGGTAAGCTTTTCTTTAATTATCACAGTAGAGGTTATAATTAGAAACAATCCCTGCTGATTGCTCTTTGTTTTGAGGAACTAATGTTTCATTTGAAAAGGAAGAAAAAAACGAGCTTGCATTTAGATACTTTTTCACATCCTTAGGACATCACAACTGTTTCACAGCCAGTTAAAAAGTGTAGTCACGAACAGCAATGAGATGAATGACCCACCAGTGAATCTGTTTTGGTAGTATTGGTTGAGGGATATATATTGGCCCAGGGGGATTAAATACGTGGGGTTACGGGGATAGGTGGGATATGTGTTGGTGTAGGGGTTACAGGGATCGGGTGGGATATGTGTCGGTGCAGGCTCGATGGGCCGAAATGGCCTCTATCTGCACTGTGGGGTTTCTGTGATTCTGTGAATGCCTGCTCTTTGTAGAATGCCATGGGATCTTTTACATCCACCTGAGAAGGCAGACAGCACCTCTGACAGTGCAACCGGCCCTCAGTAGTGCACTGGAAATGGCACCTAGATTATGCGCTCAAGTCTCTGGAGTGGGGCTGGAACCTGTGACCATCTGACTCCGAGGAAAATGTGTTTCCATTGAGCCAAATTGACAAATATTGGGCAAGTCGCTATGAGAGCTCCCTGATGATCATTGAATAGTATGACTGGATAGTTTATGTCCTGCTCAGTGAATAGAATTTGAGTAAAACTTTTTTGTGTGTTGGTATTGGTCTATCACCCATCATGGATCTTGTAATGTACTGAAGTGTCTCGTGTATTTAAATTTGTATCAGAAATTCTTCATACTGTAACTAATCTAATAGCACCATCTAGTGGAATATTAAATGATCTGGTTAAAGATGAATGAGAACCCTGGAATTAAATACAGGTAATTATCCTGATGGCTGCACATAGTTCTTCAGAGACAATCCGAATCCACTGATATTCTCAACTGTGTTCATATTAACTCCAATTTAGTTCAACCAGCGCTGAATATCAAATATTCTTTATTCTCCACATAGTACAGGAATAGACTTGGTTGTCCATGATGTTTGGGGAGTGGGAGTTCTTTGAGTATATAAATCACATCATCTACATGACTATCTTTCTCCTGCTCAATATAAAAACATGATCTGAAGACAGTCTACTCCGCCACCCCCCCACCCCCATTCATTTACCGTTTGAAAAGATTGGATTTCCCTTGTGTTTGCATAAGATTGAAAAAAATTAAAAATTATAGGAAGGAGGCAAGAGGGTCAGATTTGAGCTTTAAACACTGTTGCATGTATTTGAAACTATATATCTGATCACCCTACTTGGTACCCAAGGACGCCTTGCACCTCTGAGCACCACTGCTAGTTTTTGAACTTGGAGATTGCTTACTTGGCTCTCCAGCCAGTGCATTCTGGAAGATTGAGGAGGAGATGACTGGCTTTAGCCCTGAATGTAAACCCAATTCCTCCATCAAACTTTTCATTCCTTTCAGTTGTAGGATGGCCTGGGTATGGTTGTTTGGAGACCCCCCTGACCCAAGAATGGAGATTTTTGCTCTAGTTCTTGAAGAATTCAACAACATTCTGTCATCCTTTCCTGTCTCTGGAGCATACCTGAGAGGAGTTGTGAATGATGTATGGAAGTGCCTTTCCTTCCAATTTCAAATTTCGAGTCTACACTAGATATTCTTTAAAAATCCGTGTCACTGCTCATTCCCGTAAGTGGACTTTGTCTCAAGATTTGCGGTGTGCCTTTCCTGTTTAATATTTAATTAATCGATAGTGTATCCTGGGAATCATAATTATAAGACCCCTTGTGTGTACAAGATACTGTGATCTTGCAGGTGTCCATGGGTTTTATCTAATCTTTCAGAAGGTAGATTGATGAGCACTCTAATGAACCAAAGCTGATTATAAACCAACAAACTAGTTTATTTTACATGTAACATATGAATGAACAGAACATAATTTTCACAGCGAGATTTGCCTATTTCCTACTGTTTCTTGTAACATCAAAATAAACGACACAAGCTTTTCCTTTTTGATAATGGGTCCATCTCACTTTACAAGGCATCGCTGAACTGTCCGACGCTACCTCTGGAAAAGAAGACCTCCATGTCTGTCTTGTTCCTGTCTTTTTTTCTTTCATAGACAGAAAGGAAGCCAAAAGCTTAACCTCTATTTCCGCTCCCCCTTCCCCAGCTCTCTGCCAAGGATAGGCCCGCAGAGCTGGCAATCAAAATGCCACCTTAAACAGGACTGGATAAAGCATCAGTTAAAAGATAGCAGACTAGAAGCATTCAAATGTAGCTTGCAGGAGGATTCAGATCTGTTATGCAATTTGGAAAACAAATGGGAAGCCAAATAGCCAATGAAAATTTACTGCTAGGAAATATAAAGCTTAGCATATTAATAGCAAAATGTGCGATGCAAGTATGCAATGAACAGAACAGAATTAGGGCAGAGACTTTGGAAGTGATCCGAGTAGTAGAGTTGTCTTTTTCTTTATCTAGACAAAGTCACAAACAAGTGCTTCCACAGCTTCTCCAATGTTACATGTGTGGTGGTAGAATTTCCTTACTTCCGACCAACTGAATGCGTTTCTTTTCCTTGCAGACCATGTTTGATGATGTCAGTGGTTTTGGAGCTTGGCACCGACGCTGGTGTGTCTTATCAGGGAACTGCATCTCATACTGGACCTATCCAGATGATGAAAAATGCAAGGTTTGTAGTGACACAAGAGCTATCGCTGCAATGCTATAAAATAACAACTGAAGTTAATTATCAGCAATGCAATTCCAATATCCTTTTGCTGTTGATGTTCATCTCCAAATATAATTTTGTTTAAAGTTTTCTTGCAACGCATACATTACATATCTTCCTTTGTGCTTGAAATGCCCGGCCTGTGAATACGTAAACACCGAAGGCAGCTTCTGATGCTGGATGTTGTTAGCAGGAGGAGGTAAACTTCATGTGTTAAATGGTGAATGGGAGTGGGGAGGCTAATAGCTTGACATTCTAAACAAAGGAGGCTTGGGTGCCTGGCACCACAGCATTTCCAAGTCTTTACATTCCTTTTGTGCTGAGTCTCATCAGTAAAGGTAGAAGTCTTTTTGATAGCGCAGCACGTCACTGACACTAGTGGAGGAAAAATTGCCCATCTTGTTCAAATACAAAATGCACTTTCTTTCAGCTAATTCCACAGTGGAATTGAATCCTTTATTTCTGACATTCAGTCCTTTAAAGATCAGCCATGATCTCATTGAATGGCAGAACAGGCTTGAGGGGCTGAATTTCCTATTCCTAGTGACACTTGGTACAGTACAATAGCAGTATTTCAGAGATTTATATATTAATATAGATTATAAATGATGCTATCTTGGATATAGTGCTACAGTGCATATCCTGCTTGCTTGTAAGATTTGTTGAGACAACTTTTTCTCTCTCAATTTCCAAGTTGTGTAATTTAAGAACTTCTGAACACACTTCTTTGGAAAAAGAATTGGCCCAAAGCACCCTCAATGCATACTTCCTTGTAAAATCAGTTTTTCCCCACAGCTTCCCTTGTATCCCTCTGTTTCCTCGAATCCTGCAAAATTTAGAAACTATTGATGTCATTATTTGAATCTTGGGTGCCTGTCCATGAGACTGAAATAGTACCAGCAAAAACATTATCTAACAGGTGGTTAGCCACTGTAAACCTGCGCATAAAAGATTTTTAAAAAGCACTATAGTTTTGCTTGTTTACCTCCCTGTTTCAGTACAGTTTAATCTTGAGGTAATTTAATGCAACAACAAACTAAATTTCACATGCATCCCTTTTAGGCATCAGTTTAGTTTTAATCGCTGCAGTTATCCTTTGCTGCCCTTTTTCATACTTAAGCTATTTCAAATTTGAAGATTCCCCACTGCTAATCCGTTAACCTGTTTGCTAACTTTTTTTCCCAATTAATTTGGATGCACATGATAAAGTTAGGACTAATAATATGAAAGTAAATCATAGCAAGGAGATTGGAAAGGTTCAGCAATGCCTCACTTTTAAAATTCTCCATCCTTGTTTTCAAATACCTTCAAGGCCTCGCCCCTCTCTATCTCTGAAATCTCCTCCAACACTACAACTCTCCGATATCTCTGTGCTCCTCTAATTCTGGTCTTTTGCACATCCTCTATTTCTTTCGCTCCACCATTGGCGGCTGTGCCTTCAGCTGTCTAGGCCCTAAGCTCTGGAATTCCCTCCCTAAACTTCTCTACCCCTCTCTCCTTTAAGAAGCTCCTTAAAACCTATCTCTTTGATCACCTGTCCTAATATCTCCTTATGTGGCTTGGTGTCAAATTTTATCTGATTACACTCCTGTGAAGCACCTTGGGATGTTTTACTACGGTAAAGGCACTATGTAAATGCAAGTTGTTATTGAAACGGAATGATGTAAAAGGAAATGTAAGGAATTTTATAAGCATATCAAAAAAATAGCTAAAGAGATCGTAGGACTGCTTAGGGCTGAAATCTAGTTTTGGAGGTATGGAGAGAGATTAAATATTTTTCATCAGTTTTTACAAACGATAGTGGAAGTGTGCCAGAGGAGGAGGATGTGGAACAATTCTTATCTCATTGTACTCTGCCTAGTACCTTTATGTTTGACTCTTCATTATGCTTTTCTACTTTACATTGAATCTAACTGTGTTGTGGTCACAGTTTCCCAATTGTTCTACTCTTTCATTTGCCCCACTTCATTTTGCAAAACTAAATTTAACAATACTTTTCTTGTTGATCTAGGATGCAGTCATGGATGCATACTGAAAAACCTGTTCCCCACTTTGACCACATACATTACCTAGTTAAAAATCACCCAAAATTAGTGCCCTGTTCTTCTCTCTCTGAACTGTCTACGAATGCCCCCATCTGTCATCTCCACTGATGGCCTAAATTACACACCGAGAATTCATAGATTCCTTCTGTGCTGTATAATTCTATTTGGCCCATCGTGCCTGTGCTGGCTCTTGAAAGAGCTCCCCAATTAGTCCCACTCCCTTGCTCTTTCCTCATGGCCCTGCAGATTTTTCCTTTTCAAGTAAATATCCAATTTCCTTTTGAAATTTACTATTGAATCTGCTTCCACCACCCTTTCAGGCAGTGCATTACAGATCACAACAACATGCTGCTTAAAAAAAAAAATTCTCCTCATCTCTCTTGTTCTTTTGCCAATGACTTTAAATCTGTCTCCTCTGGTTACTGACCCTCCTACCAGTAGAAGCTGTGTCTCCTTATTTACTCTATCAAAACCCTTCATAACTTTGAACTCCTCTATTAAATCCCCCCTGCTCCTTCTCTGCTCTAAGGAGAACAATCTCTAGTCACTCCACATAACTGAAGTCTCACATCCCTGATACCATTCTGGTAAATCTCCTCTCCACCCTCTCCAAGGCCTTGACATCCTTCTAAGTGTGGTGCCCAGAGTTGGACACAATACTCCAGCTGAAGCCTAACCAGTGTTTTATAAAGGTTTAACATAACTTCCTTGCTTTTGTACTCTATGCCTCTGTTTAAAAAGCCATGATCCCATATACTACTTTAACTGCTTTCTCAACTTGCCCTGCCACCTTCAAAGATTTATGTACGTACACCCCCTGATATGCCTATCAATTAGTCCAATAAAAGGCGACGAGTTAAGAACGTAACTGAAGGTTTTTATTGGCTAAATAACAGAGCCCACCCTCGTGGGTGATCCGATCCAACAGGGAGGAATACTAGCCAGTCAGCTACCTTTATACCTGGGCAGGTAATGGGCGGAGTCGGAGGTGGTCAGCCCAGGTATAACAGTGCGACAAGAGGTGACCTCGTGTAGTGATGTGACAGTGAGAACAGTGAGAACAATATACAGTGATAACTATAACAGTGGTTTACCACATTCACCCCTTGTTTAGATTAGAGTCCGGCGGGGTGAAGTGTATTACCAGCTCTGGTATGTCAGTCTGTCCGGAGGCTTCGTTAGCCTCTCCGATCGTCGCAGCGGCGGTGTTACATTATCCGGTGTTAAAGCTGGTGTCTGCGTAGTCGGCAAAGGCTCGTGGGGTTCCGGCATGCCGTCTACCTCGGCTGGACTCGGGGGGTTGGGAGGGGGGGGTGAGGGTGCGAGGTCTCGTAAGGAGACAGTGTCCTCCCGTCCGTCTGGGTAAGCCACATAGGCGTACTGGGGGTTGGCGTGCAGGAGGTTCACCTTCTCGACCAGGGGGTCCGTTTTATGGGCCCTCACGTGCTTTCGCAGCAAGACGGGTCCCGGAGAGGTCAGCCAGGTTGGTAGGGTGGTTCCCGTAGTCGACTTCCTGGGGAAGACAAACATTCGGGCATGGGGGGTGGTGTTAATGGCAGTGCAAAGTAGTGACCGGATGGAGTGCAGCGCAATCGGGAGGACCTCTTGCCAGCGGGAGGTTGGGAGGCCCTTAGACTTTAAGGCTAAGAGGGTGGCCTTCCATACCGTCGCGTTCTCTCTTTCCACCTGGCCGTTCCCTTGGGGGTTGTAGCTGGTGGTCCTGCTTGCTGCAATACCCCTCTCCAATAGGAACTGACGGAGTTCCTCGCTCATGAAGGAGGCGCCCCGGTCACTATGTATATAGTTCGGGAACCCGAACAAGGCGAAGAGTTTGTTCAGGCATTTAATGACCGTGTTACTGGTCATGTCTGGGCAGGGGAAGGCAAAGGGGAAACGGGAGTACTCATCAACGATGTTGAGGAAGTACACATTACGGTCGGATGACGGTAGGGGCCCCTTGAAGTCGATGCTCAGACGCTCGAAGGGGCGGGTGGCCTTGATCAGGCTTGCTCTGTCCGGCTTATAGAAGTGCGGTTTGCACTCAGCACAGATCTGGCAGTTCCTGGTCATGGTCCTGACCTCCTCGATGGAGTATGGCAGGTTGCGGGCCTTAATGAAATGGTAGAGTCTGGTGACTCCGGGGTGGCAGAGGTCATTGTGGAGGGTCTGAAGTCTATCACTTTGCGCGCTGGCGCATGTAATGCGTGAAAGAGCATCAGGGGGGTCGTTCAGTTTACCGGGCCGGTACAAGATCTCATAATCATAGGTGGAAAGCTCGATTCTCCACCTCAAGATTTTGTTGTTCTTGATCTTGCCCCTCAGCTTGTTATTAAACATGAAGGCAACCGAGCGTTGGTCGGTGAGGAGGGTAAATCGTTTGCCTGCCAAGTAGTGCCTCCAGCGCCGTACTGCCTCCACAATTGCCTGGGCTTCCTTCTCGACCGACGAGTGTCGGGTCTCGGGGCCCTGTAGGGTCCTTGAGAAGAAGGCTACCGGCCTACCCTCCTGGTTAAGGGTAGCGGCTAGGGCGAAGTCGGATGCATCGCTCTCCACTTGGAAGGGGATTGACTCATCCACTGCGTGCATTGTGGCCTTGGCTATGTCTCCCTTAATGAGGGAGAAGGCCGCGCACGCCTCTTCCGTGAGGGGGAAGGATGTGGTTTTCAGGAGGGGTCTGGCTTTGTCCGCATAATTGGGTACCCATTGGGCATAGTAGGCGAAAAGCCCCAGGGTTCTCCTAAGTGCTTTTGGACAGTGGGGGAGGGGTAGCTCCATGAGGGGGCGCATTCTTTCGGGGTCGGGGCCGATGACTCCGTTCTCTACTACACAGCCAAGGATGGCAAGGCGCGCTGTGTTAAACACGCATTTCTCCTTATTGTAGGTGAGGTTCAGCCGTTGGGCCGTACGGAGGAATTTCTCCAGATTCACGTCATGGTCCTGCCGGTTGCGGCCGCAGATGGTGACGTTATCGAGATAGGGGAAAGTGGCCTGTAGTCCGTTCTGGTCAACCATCCGGTCCATCTCCCGTTGGAAAACCGAGACCCCGTTGGTGACACCAAAGGGGACCCTAAGGAATTGGTAGAGGCGGCCATTCGCCTCGAAGGCAGTGTACTGGCTGTCCTCCGGGCTGATGGGGAGTTGGTGGTAGGCCGACTTGAGGTCGATGGTCGAGAATACGCGGTATTGTGCAATCTCATTGACCATGTCCGATATGCGGGGGAGGGGGTATGCGTCCAGCTGGGTGTATCTGTTTATGGTCTGGCTGTAGTCGATAACCAGGCGATTTTTGTCGCCGGTCTTGACTACCACCACCTGGGCACGCCAGGGGCTGCTGCTCCCCTCAATAATGCCCTCTTTCAGGAGTCGCTGCACCTCAGAGCTAATGAAGGCTCTGTCCCCAGCGCTGTACCGCCTGCTCTTAGTAGCGACAGGTTTGCAGTCGGGGGTGAGGTTAGCGAACAGGGAAGGTGGCGGTACCTTGAGGGTGGATAGGCTGCAGGTGTTACGCGGTGGGCGGTTTAACTTTCGCTGGTTGTCGACTGTGAGTGGGGGGAGGGGTCCACCGTATGCTAGGGTTACACTTTGGAGGTGGGATTGGAAGTCCAGCCCTAGTATGACGGCAGCGCACAGCTGGGGGAGTACGAGGAGTTTAAAATTTTTATACTCTGTCCCTTTAACCGACAATGTCACGACACAGTAGCCGCTGATGTCTGTGGCGTGCGACCTCGATGCCATCGAGATGCGGCTGCGCGTTGGCAGGACGGGGAGGGAGTAGTGGCTCACCGTGTCTGGGTGGATGAAGCTCTCCGTGCTTCCGCTGTCGAACAGGCAGGTCGTGGCGTGGCCGTTGACTTTGATGTCCATCATTGAGCTGGCCAGGTGGTGCGGGCGGGCTTGATCCAGGGTCACGGAAGCTAGGGTGTAGATGAGCGCGTCGTTGTCATGACAAGATGGCGGCGAAGATGGCGGCCCCCGTAGTTCACATGAGGCTCTGTTTAAATCGTTTGCCCCGCACAAAGATGGCCGCCCCTGCTGTTCCCATGAGGCTCTGCAGGCTTCGGCTGCCCCGCACAAAGATGGCCGCCCCTGGTTTTCCCATGAGGCTCTGCAGGCTTCGGCTGCCCCGCACAAAGATGGCCGCCCCTGGTTTTCCCATGAGGCTCTGCAGGCTTCGGCTGCCCCGCACAAAGATGGCCGCCCCCAGGGTTCGCATGAGGCACTGCTGGCTTCTGAGGATTTGCTTCTGCAGGCCTTGGAGAAGTGGCCTTTCTTGAGGCAGGTTTTGCAGGTCGAGTTTTTGGCTGGGCAGCGCGACCTCGGATGCTTCTCCTGGCCGCAAAAGAAGCAGCCAGCGGCCCGATCGGGGTTGCCTGATGTCGGGGCCGGTACCGGGGCTAGCGGGCCCGGTCGGATCCGTGCTGCAGACGCTGAGGTAGGTCCCGGGGGCAGCGCTGTGAAGGGTGGTGGGGTGGGGGTCGGGCCCGAGTCCCAGGGTCGCGAATAGTACCTGGCAAACGCTTCCTGGTCTTGCTGGGTGGCCTCTAGGGTGAGGGCGAGGGCTTCGGCCTTGTCCAGGTCTATGTCCTTAGCTTCAAGCAGTCTTTGCCGTGTGTAGTCGGAACGTAGGCCTCTCACCAAGGCGTCGCGGACATTGTCTTCCATGTTCGCAGTAGCCGTCACCGCTTTAAAGTCACAGTTCCTGCCGAGTTGTCTCAGCGCTCGTGAAAATTCAGCTATCGATTCTCCTGGCTGTTGCTGGCGAGATCTTAAGAGATGCCTAGTGTACATGTAGTTTACCGGGCTCCGGTACTGCTGTTTCAGTAGGTTGATGGCGTCGTCGTACGTAGTCATGTCCTGGATGAGTGTATATACTCTCGGGCTCGCTTGGGCTTTCAGGACTCTTAGTTTGGATCTCTGAGGGACGACGGCTTCCTCCAGGTACGATTCGAAGCAGTCCAGCCAGTGTTTGAAGTCGTTGGCTGAGTTTGGTGCCTGTGGGTTTAGATCCAGGTATGGTGGTTTCAAGGCTTGCAGCCAAGCCGGCTGGTGTGGCCCGTTGTCTGGAGGCTGCTGTTGCTGTGCTGCTGGGTGAGCTCCTTGCTGTTGCTGTTCATTATCAGACATCTTTAAAATTTAGTCAATAAAATTGATATGCCTATCAATGAGTCCAATAAAAGGCGACGAGTTAAGAACGTAACTGAAGGTTTTTATTGGCTAAATAACAGAGCCCACCCTCGTGGGTGATCCGATCCAACAGGGAGGAATACTAGCCAGTCAGCTACCTTTATACCTGGGCAGGTAATGGGCGGAGTCGGAGGTGGTCAGCCCAGGTATAACAGTGCGACAAGAGGCGACCTCGTGTAGTGATGTGACAGTGAGAACAATATACAGTGATAACTATAACAGTGGTTTACCACATTCACCCCTTGTTTAGATTAGAGTCCGGCGGGGTGAAGTGTATTACCAGCTCTGGTATGTCAGTCTGTCCGGAGGCTTCGTTAGCCTCTCCGATCGTCGCAGCGGCGGTGTTACATTATCCGGTGTTAAAGCTGGTGTCTGCGTAGTCGGCAAAGGCTCGTGGGGTTCCGGCATGCCGTCTACCTCGGCTGGACTCGGGGGGTTGGGAGGGGGGGGTGAGGGTGCGAGGTCTCGTAAGGAGACAGTGTCCTCCCGTCCGTCTGGGTAAGCCACATAGGCGTACTGGGGGTTGGCGTGCAGGAGGTTCACCTTCTCGACCAGGGGGTCCGTTTTATGGGCCCTCACGTGCTTTCGCAGCAAGACGGGTCCCGGAGAGGTCAGCCAGGTTGGTAGGGTGGTTCCCGTAGTCGACTTCCTGGGGAAGACAAACATTCGGGCATGGGGGGTGGTGTTAATGGCAGTGCAAAGTAGTGACCGGATGGAGTGCAGCGCAATCGGGAGGACCTCTTGCCAGCGGGAGGTTGGGAGGCCCTTAGACTTTAAGGCTAAGAGGGTGGCCTTCCATACCGTCGCGTTCTCTCTTTCCACCTGGCCGTTCCCTTGGGGGTTGTAGCTGGTGGTCCTGCTTGCTGCAATACCCCTCTCCAATAGGAACTGACGGAGTTCCTCGCTCATGAAGGAGGCGCCCCGGTCACTATGTATATAGTTCGGGAACCCGAACAAGGCGAAGAGTTTGTTCAGGCATTTAATGACCGTGTTACTGGTCATGTCTGGGCAGGGGAAGGCAAAGGGGAAACGGGAGTACTCATCAACGATGTTGAGGAAGTACACATTACGGTCGGATGACGGTAGGGGCCCCTTGAAGTCGATGTTCAGACGCTCGAAGGGGCGGGTGGCCTTGATCAGGCTTGCTCTGTCCGGCTTATAGAAGTGCGGTTTGCACTCAGCACAGATCTGGCAGTTCCTGGTCATGGTCCTGACCTCCTCGATGGAGTATGGCAGGTTGCGGGCCTTAATGAAATGGTAGAGTCTGGTGACTCCGGGGTGGCAGAGGTCATTGTGGAGGGTCTGAAGTCTATCACTTTGCGCGCTGGCGCATGTAATGCGTGAAAGAGCATCAGGGGGGTCGTTCAGTTTACCGGGCCGGTACAAGATCTCATAATCATAGGTGGAAAGCTCGATTCTCCACCTCAAGATTTTGTTGTTCTTGATCTTGCCCCTCAGCTTGTTATTAAACATGAAGGCAACCGAGCGTTGGTCGGTGAGGAGGGTAAATCGTTTGCCTGCCAAGTAGTGCCTCCAGCGCCGTACTGCCTCCACAATTGCCTGGGCTTCCTTCTCGACCGACGAGTGTCGGGTCTCGGGGCCCTGTAGGGTCCTTGAGAAGAAGGCTACCGGCCTACCCTCCTGGTTAAGGGTAGCGGCTAGGGCGAAGTCGGATGCATCGCTCTCCACTTGGAAGGGGATTGACTCATCCACTGCGTGCATTGTGGCCTTGGCTATGTCTCCCTTAATGAGGGAGAAGGCCGCGCACGCCTCTTCCGTGAGGGGGAAGGATGTGGTTTTCAGGAGGGGTCTGGCTTTGTCCGCATAATTGGGTACCCATTGGGCATAGTAGGCGAAAAGCCCCAGGGTTCTCCTAAGTGCTTTTGGACAGTGGGGGAGGGGTAGCTCCATGAGGGGGCGCATTCTTTCGGGGTCGGGGCCGATGACTCCGTTCTCTACTACACAGCCAAGGATGGCAAGGCGCGCTGTGTTAAACACGCATTTCTCCTTATTGTAGGTGAGGTTCAGCCGTTGGGCCGTACGGAGGAATTTCTCCAGATTCACGTCATGGTCCTGCCGGTTGCGGCCGCAGATGGTGACGTTATCGAGATAGGGGAAAGTGGCCTGTAGTCCGTTCTGGTCAACCATCCGGTCCATCTCCCGTTGGAAAACCGAGACCCCGTTGGTGACACCAAAGGGGACCCTAAGGAATTGGTAGAGGCGGCCATTCGCCTCGAAGGCAGTGTACTGGCTGTCCTCCGGGCTGATGGGGAGTTGGTGGTAGGCCGACTTGAGGTCGATGGTCGAGAATACGCGGTATTGTGCAATCTCATTGACCATGTCCGATATGCGGGGGAGGGGGTATGCGTCCAGCTGGGTGTATCTGTTTATGGTCTGGCTGTAGTCGATAACCAGGCGATTTTTGTCGCCGGTCTTGACTACCACCACCTGGGCACGCCAGGGGCTGCTGCTCCCCTCAATAATGCCCTCTTTCAGGAGTCGCTGCACCTCAGAGCTAATGAAGGCTCTGTCCCCAGCGCTGTACCGCCTGCTCTTAGTAGCGACAGGTTTGCAGTCGGGGGTGAGGTTAGCGAACAGGGAAGGTGGCGGTACCTTGAGGGTGGATAGGCTGCAGGTGTTACGCGGTGGGCGGTTTAACTTTCGCTGGTTGTCGACTGTGAGTGGGGGGAGGGGTCCACCGTATGCTAGGGTTACACTTTGGAGGTGGGATTGGAAGTCCAGCCCTAGTATGACGGCAGCGCACAGCTGGGGGAGTACGAGGAGTTTAAAATTTTTATACTCTGTCCCTTTAACCGACAATGTCACGACACAGTAGCCGCTGATGTCTGTGGCGTGCGACCTCGATGCCATCGAGATGCGGCTGCGCGTTGGCAGGACGGGGAGGGAGTAGTGGCTCACCGTGTCTGGGTGGATGAAGCTCTCCGTGCTTCCGCTGTCGAACAGGCAGGTCGTGGCGTGGCCGTTGACTTTGATGTCCATCATTGAGCTGGCCAGGTGGTGCGGGCGGGCTTGATCCAGGGTCACGGAAGCTAGGGTGTAGATGAGCGCGTCGTTGTCATGACAAGATGGCGGCGAAGATGGCGGCCCCCGTAGTTTACATGAGGCTCTGTTTAAATCGTTTGCCCCGCACAAAGATGGCCGCCCCTGCTGTTCCCATGAGGCTCTGCAGGCTTCGGCTGCCCCGCACAAAGATGGCCGCCCCTGGTTTTCCCATGAGGCTCTGCAGGCTTCGGCTGCCCCGCACAAAGATGGCCGCCCCCAGGGTTCGCATGAGGCACTGCTGGCTTCTGAGGATTTGCTTCTGCAGGCCTTGGAGAAGTGGCCTTTCTTGAGGCAGGTTTTGCAGGTCGAGTTTTTGGCTGGGCAGCGCGACCTCGGATGCTTCTCCTGGCCGCAAAAGAAGCAGCCAGCGGCCCGATCGGGGTTGCCTGATGTCGGGGCCGGTACCGGGGCTAGCGGGCCCGGTCGGATCCGTGATGCAGACGCTGAGGTAGGTCCCGGGGGCAGCGCTGTGAAGGGTGGTGGGGTGGGGGTCGGGCCCGAGTCCCAGGGTCGCGAATAGTACCTGGCAAACGCTTCCTGGTCTTGCTGGGTGGCCTCTAGGGTGAGGGCGAGGGCTTCGGCCTTGTCCAGGTCTATGTCCTTAGCTTCAAGCAGTCTTTGCCGTGTGTAGTCGGAACGTAGGCCTCTCACCAAGGCGTCGCGGACATTGTCTTCCATGTTCGCAGTAGCCGTCACCGCTTTAAAGTCACAGTTCCTGCCGAGTTGTCTCAGCGCTCGTGAAAATTCAGCTATCGATTCTCCTGGCTGTTGCTGGCGAGATCTTAAGAGATGCCTAGTGTACATGTAGTTTACCGGGCTCCGGTACTGCTGTTTCAGTAGGTTGATGGCGTCGTCGTACGTAGTCATGTCCTGGATGAGTGTATATACTCTCGGGCTCGCTTGGGCTTTCAGGACTCTTAGTTTGGATCTCTGAGGGACGACGGCTTCCTCCAGGTACGATTCGAAGCAGTCCAGCCAGTGTTTGAAGTCGTTGGCTGAGTTTGGTGCCTGTGGGTTTAGATCCAGGTATGGTGGTTTCAAGGCTTGCAGCCAAGCCGGCTGGTGTGGCCCGTTGTCTGGAGGCTGCTGTTGCTGTGCTGCTGGGTGAGCTCCTTGCTGTTGCTGTTCATTATCAGACATCTTTAAAATTTAGTCAATAAAATTGATATGCCTATCAATTAGTCCAATAAAAGGCGACGAGTTAAGAACGTAACTGAAGGTTTTTATTGGCTAAATAACAGAGCCCACCCTCGTGGGTGATCCGATCCAACAGGGAGGAATACTAGCCAGTCAGCTACCTTTATACCTGGGCAGGTAATGGGCGGAGTCGGAGGTGGTCAGCCCAGGTATAACAGTGCGACAAGAGGCGACCTCGTGTAGTGATGTGACAGTGAGAACAGTGAGAACAATATACAGTGATAACTATAACAGTGGTTTACCACACCCCCCAGATGTCTCTGCACCCCTTTTTAAAATTGTACCATTTAGTTTATATTGCCTCTGCTTATTCTTTCTGCCAAAATGCATCACTTCACACTTCTCTGCATTAAATTGCATCTGCCATGTGTCTCTCCATTTCGCCAGTCTACGTCCTCCTGAAGTCTCTTATTATCTTTGACACTGTTGACTATATTTCCGAGTTTTGTGTCATCTGCAAACTTTGGAATGATGCCCTGTATACTCAAGTCCACGTCATGAATATATATCAAAAAGAGCAGTGGTCCTAATACCAACCCCATCACCATTGTTTTTCAGACTGCAGGGAAGTATACAGTCATTCACCTCTGCTTTCTGTCCCTTGGCCAATTTTGTTTCCATGCTGCCACTGCCTCTTTAATCCCATGGGCTTCACGCTTCAATTTTGTTAATAGTCTATTATGTGGCACTTTATCAAATGCCTTTTGAAAGTCCATATACACAAAGCAACCACTTTACCCTCCTCAACCCTCTCTGTTATGTCATCAAAGAACTCAATCAAGTTTCTCAGACATGATTTGCCTTTAACAAATCCATGCTGGCTGTCATTTATTAACCCATGTTTTTCCAAGTGGCAATTAGTTTTGTCCCAGATTATTGTGTCTCAAAATTTGCCCACCATTGACATTAGGCTGATGGGCCTGTAGTTACCGGGTTTATCCCTCTTCCTGTTTTTTGAACACTGGTGCAACATTTGCAAATCTCCAGTCCTCTGGCACTATTCCCATATTCAAGGAGGATTGAAAGATTGTGGCCAGAGCCTCTATTATTTCCACCCTTACTTCCTTCCCTCAGCAAGCTAGAATGCATCCCATCTGGACTAGGTGACGTTTCTACTTTGAGCACTGCCAACCTTTTAAGTATCTCCTCTTTATTTTTATCCTATCCAAGTTCTCTCCTCCTTTTACTGTGACATTGGCAGCATCCTCTTGTGAAAACAGATGCAAAGTACTCATTTAGTACTTCAGCCATGCCCTGCCTCTCTCAAAAGATTTTCTTTTTGGTTCCTAATCGATCCCACCCTTCCTTTTACTCTTTATAAAAGACTTTTTAGTGATCCCTTTTATGTTACCCGATAATCTTTACTCATACACTTTCTTTGCCTCTCTTTCCTTTATCAATTCTCCTCTGCACTTTCTGTATTCTTCTTGATTCATTACTGTATTATGAACCTGACATTTATCATGAGCCTCCTTATTCTGTTTCATTTTGATCTCAGTATCTTTAGTGATCCATGGAACTCTAGCTTTTGATGCACTTTCTTTCCCCCTGATAGGAATGTGTTTAGTCTTTACGCAAAATATCTTCCCCCCCCCCCCCCCCCCCCCCCCCTTGAAGGCCTCCCATTGCTCATTTAGTGTTTTATCTGCCAATCTTTGATTCCAATCTACCTGGCCAGATCCCTTTTCAACTCACTGAAATTAGCCCTCTTCCAGTTGAGTATCTTCACCGTTGATTGTTCCATGTCCCTTAAGTTCTGCTTTAATACTACATGTTCCAAGCTTTCACTTTTAAAAAGAAAAATTGATTAATTTGGAGTTCTCTGATTCCATGTTTAGTAGATTTTAGATTGAATTTAAATATTCTGGTAAATAATAACTGAAAGCACCAGAAATTGCCACAATTGTTTGGATTAGCTAACACCCAGATTAGTGCATTGCATAAAAATGCAGTTTTAAGTGTCTGGTCCAATGAAACACTGTGGATGCTGGAAATCTGAAATAAAAACTGAAAATGCTGGAAGTACTCAGCAGGTCAGGCAGTATCTATGTAGAGAGAAACCGAGTTAACGTTTCAGGTCGATGATCTTTTGTCAGAACTGAGGAAAGGTTGTCAACCTGAAACGTTAACTCTCTTTCTCTCTCCACAGATACTGCCTGACCTGCTGAGTATTTCCAAAATTAACTTCAGGTCCATTTTGAAGATATGATTACATTTTTGGTGTGGAAATGTATTAGAAAAGTGAAGTTGCTTATGTAATTTAAGATTACAACACATCTTTTCAATTATTGATCAGATCTGGTATTGAGAGAGTGCAGAAGCATGTCTTAAATTTTATGCTCTGTCTAGATTTTTACTGATCCTGCTTGTAGATTTGGTTTTGAGATTTATTGAGCACTAATGTGCCTATATGTAGATGTGATTAAACAACTCTTTATTTACTTGCAGAACCCACTTGGCCGTGTAAACCTGGCTAATTGTACGAGCAGAAAAATAGAGCCAGCTAATCGTGAGTTCTGTGCTCGACCCCACACTTTGGAACTCATCACTGTAAGACCTCAGCGAGAAGATGACCGAGAGACTCTCGTCAGTCAGTGCAAGAACACACTCTGTGTCACCAAGTAAGCAACGGAGTCAATCACTTTGATGGACAGAGTTCTGTATGAAATTTCTGTGCCTTGGTAAAGTACTGCCAATCTCTGTATATTGCTTTGTCAGAATGATACCTGGGCTTAAAAGGTTAAATTATGAGGACAGGTTGCATAAACCTGGTTTGCATTCCCTTGAGTTTAGAAAGTTGAGTGGTGATCTAATCAAGTTTAAAATGATGAAGGGATTTGATCGGGAAGGTATAGAAAAGCTATTTTCTCTGGTGGAAGAATGCAGAACAAGGAGACATGATCTTTAAAATTACAGCTAGGCCATTTTGGAGGGAAATCAGGAAGCACTTTTTCACACTAAGTAGTAGAAATCTGGAATTCTCTTTCCCCAAAAGGCTGTGGATAGTGGGACAGTTGGAGCTTTCAAGACTGCGATTGATAGATTTTTGCTAGGTAAGCGTATCAAGTGATCTGGAGCTAAGGCGGGTAAATGGAGTTGAGGCATAGATCAGCCATGATCGTATTGAATGGCGGAGCAGGCTAGAGGTGCTGAATGGCCTACTCCTGTTCCTATTACTAACCTTTGTTCAGGTCACGATCTAACCTGTCTGTCTTCAGGGCTTCTATCAGGAATGCCGTACCATGGAGTGATGGGACATTGGTCTGCACTTGTAAGTTCTTGAACAGTGAGCTTCTGAGTCCAACCATGCTGCTGTGGGCCATGGATGAGCAAACAAAAATTAGGACTAATTGTTCTACTAAATACTTATATTTTAATAGAACCCTTTCACTTGCTGTATGGAAGCTGGGATAACCCTGTCTTTTAATACTATTCCCTTCCTTCCTTTTATTGGCGATCAAGAGAATGAGAGGGAACATCACTAAATCCCAGCCAGTATTCCATATCCGAGATATGTGTATATGATGGGAAACCGGGTGCACATGACGCAGCAAGTCTGCTGAGAGCCGTAGTCGAAGAGATGTGGTGCAAATGAGTATCACTGCTGTGTGGTTTCAAATTAGATTCATTCCTTACCACAAAATTTGCAAAAAATTGAGTTTTGCAGAACAGATTGTTTTGTGTAACATTATATAGCCCATAAACTGTGAGGAGGATGCAAAGAGCCTGCAAAGAGATATAGGCAGGTTAAATGAGTGGGCAATAAGGTGGCAGATGGAGTATAATTTGGGGAAATGTGAGGTTATTCACTTTGGTAGGAAGAATAGAAAAACAATATTTTTTAAATGGTGAGAAACTAATAAATGTTGGTGTTCTGAGAGATTTAGGTGTCCTAGTACAAGAAACAGAGTTAGCATGCAGGTATAGCAAGCAATTAGGAAGGCAAATGTCATGTTGGCCTTTATTGCTAGAGGGTTGGAGTGCTACAATTGTACAGGGCTTTGGTGAGACCACACCTGGAGTACTGTGCACAGTTTTGGTCTCCTTATCTAAGGAAGGATATACTTGCCTTAGAGGTGCAATGAAGGTTCACTGGATCAGTTCTGGGATGAGAGGGTTGTCCTATGAGGAGAGATTGAAAAGATTGGGCCTATCCTCTCTGGAGTTTAGAAGAATGAGAGGTGATCTCATTGAAATATATAAAATTCAATGGCAATTGACAAGATAAATGCTGAGAGATTGTTTCCCCTGGCTGGAGAGTCTAGAACTAGGGGGCATAATCTCAGGATAAGGGGCCAGCCTTTTAAGACTGAGATGAGGAGGAATTTTTTCACTGGGGGTTGTGAATCTTTGGAATTCTCTGCCCCAAATGGCTGAGTTGTTGAGTGTATTCAAGGCTGAGATTGATAGATTTTTGGACTCTAGGGTAATCGAGGGATATGGTGATAGGGCAGGAAAGTGGAGTTGAGGTTGAAGATCAGCCATGATCTTATTGAATGGCGGAGCAGGCTCAAGGGGCCATGTGGCCTACTCCTGCTGCTAATTCTTATGTTCTTCTAGGTTGTTGCAATTGTTAACTTCCAGGTATCATGCTAACAACATTGTGCTATATGCTTTACTTGCATAATGTATTTGTACTCCATTGTAGTTCTGCTTATATTTATATTGGTGAGACAATTAAGCATATTTTCCATAATCAATTTACTATGACTTGTTGGATAAGCATTTTCCCTGTGTCAGAAATTGGAGTGATGATTCTTCGTAGCTGGAGGTGGGTAAACCACCAAGTGGATAGGGTAAGGGAAAATTGACTAGATCTGCTGAGGGAGAGAAACAAAGACAAAGCTAAAAGTGATTGGATGTAAGCTTGTTTGAATTACAATGTAAGAATTGAATAATGATGTGCAATTTAAATATTTTATTCTGACTCTTAACACAATCTTAATTTTTCCCCCAACTCCAGGAACTGGCTGTCTGCTGACACCAAGGATGAACGCAACCTCTGGATGCAGAAGCTGAATCGGGTCCTAGTTGATCTGCGGACCTGGCAACCAGATGCCTGCTACAGGCCTCATGTCCTGTTGAAGGAGATTGAACACCATTATTAACCAGGTTTATTTACCATTTTAGGATCACACCCTTAAGTGGAACTGAAACATTATGAGTGTTGAACAAGTGCAAATACTTATGGCATTTTGTACATTAAATGTTACTGAACAGTCAGTACACTGGCAAAAACCAGTACACTGCAGTGGCTGAAGAAAATGTGTTTATAGCAGAAAAGATGTATAGATTGATCGACAGTAACATTATTAGGTGAAAGAGGGAAGATGATAGATCATTTTGGATGACCTTGATTATATTATATAATGTTTTATAGAAAACGGCTTTGCCTTGAGCTTCGAATTACAGCTGTTCTTTCACAATTGAAAAGATGCCACAGATCTAAGTACTCTAAAGACCCGATCAGCTGTAACTTTCATGGGTCGGATTTTATTCGTAAAATAATATTTGTAGCTTTGAGGTCATTTTAATGAACTGTGGATATCAACTACTTGCGGATAAGAGGAGCTGAATTTATAAACCATATCTTTAAAATATATTGTTAATTGTGCTATTGTCCTTCAGCCATGACGAAGAGCCAACTGGGTCCAGAATGGCAACATAGCCACCAATTATGTTGGTGCACATCAGCCAACACGTGTTTTTAAGGGTGGGATGGGTCTCAATCCATCCCCTCCATAGGGTGCAACTCCCATTTAGTAGTCCAACCAAGAACCAGCAAAGTTTGCACACAAGGGCAAGTGACTTACAAATGAGTGAGATTGTGTACTGAACCCTCAATGAGAGTGCTGCACACTACCCAGTCTATTGGGTTGTCACATCAAGAATCCTAAGATTGTTGGCCTGGCTCATGGACTGATTCTAGAAAATATCAAGTTGAAATATGTGAACACTTGTTTCTACAAACCGCAGTTTGAAGCACTGGAGCTTTTGAGGTACCAGAATACACTATGCAATAATTTCAAACTTATTTTTAATTATGCTGCTATATATTACCTGCTTGATGCTTGCAGGCTGTGACATTTAACTTTAGCAAACAGCATTTTAATAAGATTCTACACTGTTAAAGAATGTACACAGACCCTTTTTTTGGGAGAGATTTATTAAACACCACCAATTGTTTTTTGTGAACATCATTGTGAGTTATTTAATCTAATCCTACTTAAAATATGTTCAGGCCTGATTTTTCCCCTCCATGCTTTAAGCTACTTTGTACTACAATAATTTGTGAACTCCACTTGTAAGAATTTTAGGATGGATAATTTTTGATTATGCTGATGATGGGCATACAATGATTTTGATCCCAAGTTCATGATGCCATCATAGAATGTATTGAAAAGGGTTCACATCATAGTTATTGCCCCAGCTGTAGTTTTTACAGCTATTAAATGTATGTGCCAAATAAGTACTGTGTTGACACTAACAAACTTGTATTAAATGCAAAATTATTGTACCGTTTCTATTTCCAGTAAGTTTACATTCTCCTTTTCTCCTCCATCTTTGTCCTGTCTGCCTTCAATCTTGCCATTTTATCTAGCTTCATTTCTTAAAATGTTTTATTGTATTATTACAAGACCGTCTTATGCACATTGTTTAAAAATAAACTACTTCAAAATACATAACCACCTCAAAGATGATATGCTCCTGGATTGATTAAACTTGTATTAAATTCAGTTTCTTTTGAAAAAGGGTTTCAAACAAACTTAACCCTTTGAACGCAGCAGTCACATTCTTTTATGTCCTCCATCTACTCATCTGACCAATGTAAGAATTGCAGAAGCCATGCCCTTTTAAGATCTTTTGGACATCAGTCCCCTGATGCTTTTGTGCCCATATAAAAACAAAGCGTTGCTGATGTGTTTTTCCCTGCCAATATAAATCACGTGTCCTCAGCACCCCATGTTGGTGCAAGTTGCCCAAGTTCAGAACATTGGGTTTCAGCTCTTTGTAGTTTGGTGTTATAGGTCACCCCCCAAAAGCCCAGGTTGAGACACTTTCCATACTAAGAATACAGGATGTTCTAAGATGGGTTTACAGTGTATATGTATGTGAATGCATGAAGTGTAGTAAACAAGGTAAGTGAGCTGCAGGCACAAATAGCCACATGGGAATATGATTTTGTGGCAATAACAGACCTGGCTCAAAAAAAGGTCAGGATTGGGTATTAAATATTCCTGGTTATAAGGTTCAGGAAAGATAGGAGGTGGTGTGGCAGTATTGGTTAAAGAGGATGTTACAGTGCTGGAGAGGGAGGATGTCCTGGGGGGTCAAGGACAGAATCTATGTGGCTAGAGTTAAGAAATAATAGAGGTGGCATTACACTACTAGGTGTATTCTATAGACCACCAAACAGTGGGAAAGATATGGAGGAGCAAATTTGCAGAGAAATTACAGAGAGGTGTGAGAACTATAGAGTTTTAATAATGGGGGACTTCAACTATCCTAATATAGACTGGGATCGTAATAGTATAAAGGGCAGAGAAGGGCAAGAATTTCTGAAGTGTACTCAGGAGAACTTTCTTGATTTATGTTTCCGGCCCAACAAGGGAGGAGGCATTGCTGGATCTGGTTCTGGGGAATGAGGTAGGTCAAGTGGAGCAAGTGTCAGGAGGTGAACATTTAGGGAACAGTGATCATAGTATCATAAGGTTTAGATTAGCTATGGAAAAGGACAGGGAGCAATCTAGAGTAAAAATGTTGAACTGGGGAAAGGCCAATTTCAATGGGATGAGAACGGATCTGGCCCGGATAAACTGGAATCAAAGATTGACAGGCAAAACTGTAATGGAATAATGAGCTGCCTTTTTAAAGAGGAAATAGCTCCGGTACAGTTGAGGTACATTCCCACTAGGGGGAAAGGCAGGGCAACTAAAGTCAGGCTCCCATGATGACAAAACCTAGAGAATATGATGACGCAGGAAAAAAGCGCGTATGACAAATGTCAGGTTGCAAATACATCTGAGAATCAGGCTATATATAGTAAGGTGAGAGGAGAAGTGAAAAAGAAAATAAGAGGGGCAAAGAGAAGGTATGAGAATAGAATGGCAGCCAACAAAAAGGTAATCCAAAATTCTTCTATAGGCATATAAATAATAAAAGGGTAGTAAGAGGAGGGGTGGGGCAGATTAGCGACCAAAAAGGAGGCCTATGCATGGAGGCAGAGGGTATGGCTGAGGTACTAAACAAGTACTTTGCATCTGTCTTCACCAAGGAAGAGGATGCTGTCATAGACATAGTGAAGGAGGAGGTAGTGGAGACGCTTGATAGGATAAAAATTGATAGAGGTATTAGAAAGCCTGGCTGTACTTAAAGTAGATAAATCACCAGGAGCGGATGGGATGCATCCAAGGATGCTGAGGGAATTGAGGGTGGAAATCGTGGAGGTACTGGCCATAATATTCCAATCTTCCATAGATACGAGGGTGGTGCCAGAGGACTGGAGAATTGCAAATGTTACACCATTGTTCAAAAAAGGGTGTAAAGATAAACCCGGCAACTACAGGCCAGTCAGTTTAACCTCGATAGTAGGGAAGCTTTTACCAACAGTAATCGGGGACAAAATTAACAGTCACTTGGATAGGTGTGGATTAATTAAGGAAAGCTAGCACGGATTTGATAAAGGCAAATTGTTTTCAACCAACTTGACCGAGTTTTTTGATGAGGTAACGGAGGGTTGATGAGGGTAATGCAGTTGACCTAGTGCATGTGGATTTCCAAAAGGCGTTTGACAAAGTGCCACATAATGGGCTTACCAGTAAAGTTAAATGGAATAAAAGGGACAGTGGCAACATAGATATGAAATTGGCTAAGTGATGGGAAACAAAGAGTAGTGGTGAACGGTTGTTTTTCGGACTGCAGGAAAGTATACCGTGGTGTTCCCCAGGGGTCGGTTCTAGGACCACTGCTTTTCTTGATATACATTAATGACTTGGACGTGGGTGTACAGGGCACAATTTCAAAATTTGCAGATGCCACAAAACTTGGAAGTATAGTGAACAGTGAGGAGGATCGTGATTGACTTTAAGAGGACATAGACAGGCTGGTGGAATGGGTGGACAAGTGGCAGATGAAATTTAATGCAGAAAAGTATGACGTGATGCATTTTGGTAGAAAGAATGGGGAGAGGACATATAAACTAAAGGGGGTGCACGAACAGAGACCTGGGGGTATGTGTGCACAAATCATTGAAGGTGGCAGGGCAGGTTGAGAAAGCAGTTAAAAAGGCTTGCGGGATCCTGGGCTTCATAAATAGAAGTATAGAGTACAAAAGTGTGGAAATTATGAAAACCTGTATAAAACACTAGTTCAACCCCAACTGAAGTACGGTGTCCAATTCCGGGCACCATACTTTAGGAAGGATGTGAAGGCCTTAGAGAAGGTGCAGAAAAGATTTGAGAATGATTCCAGGAATGAGCGACTTCAGTTACGTTGATAGATTGGAGAAGCTGGGATTGTTCTCCTTCGCGCAGAGAAGATTGAGAGGAGATTTGATGGAGGTTTTCAAAATCATGAGGGGTCTGGGCAGAGTAGATAGAGAGAAACTGTTCCCATTGGCAGAAGGGTCAAGAACCAGAGGACACAGATTTAAGGTGATTGGCGAAAGAACCAAAGGCGACATAAGAAAAAACTTTTTTACTCAGCGAGCGAGTGGTTAAGATCCGGAATACACTGCCTGAAAGGGTGGTGGAGGCAGACTCAATCTTATCTTTCAAAAGGGAGTTGGATAAGTATCTGAAGGAAAAAAATTTGCGTGGTTACGGGGAAAGGGCAGGGGAGTGAGACTAGTTGAAGTGCTCTTGCAGAGAACTGGCATGGGCTTGAATGGCCGCCTTCCGTGTTGTCGTCTTCTTCTTAGGCAGTCCCTCGGAACTGAGGATGACTTGTTTGCACATTAAAAAATGAGTTCGCAGGTGACTGATGAGTCCAATGCTGGACCTACAGTCTCTGTCACAGGTGGGGCAGATGGTGGTTGAAGGGGCGGGTGGGTGGGTTGACATGCGCTCCTTGCGTTGCTTCTGCTTGCTCCCGACGCAGAGACTCGAGGTGTTTGGCGCCTTCCCGGATGCTTCTCCTCCGCTTTGTGCGGTCTTGGGCCAGGGATTCCCAGGTGTCGGTGGGGATGTTACAATTTTTCAAGGAGGCTTTGAGGGTGTCATTGAAGTGTTTCCTCTGCCCACCTGGGGCTCTCTTGCCGTGCCAGAGCACTTGTTTTGGGAGTCTCGTATTGGGCATGCGGACGATGTGGCTCGTCCATCGGAGCTGATTGAGCGTGGTCAAAGCTTCGATGTTGGCCTGAGCAAGAACACTGACGTTGGTGCGCCTATCCTGCCAATGGATTTACAGGATCTTGCGGAGGCAACCATACGGGCGCCCTGTAGTGAGTGTGAGAGGTGCAGAGCAGGCTGGCCCCCACTGTGTGGCTCAGCTTCAGCGGTGCATTGTCGATAGAAGCCCAGACTAAAACGTAGAGAGGAGGCAGCACGTGGAGCCTTTTGTAAACGGTGTGGAGATGGTGAAAGTTACAGAACATTAGGAGTAGGAGTAGGCCATACGGCCCCTCGGGCCTGCTCCGCCATTCAATAGGATCATGGCTGATCCGAATCTAGACTCGCGTCCACTTCCCTGCCCTCTCCTCGTAACCCCTAATTCCCTTATCTGCTAGGAAACTGTCTATCTCCATTTTAAATGTATTTAATGTTACAGCTTCTGCAGCTCTCTGGGGTAGCAAATTCCATAGATTTACTACCCTCAGAGTGAAGAAGTTTCTCCTCATCTCAGTTTTGAAAGGGCAGCCCCTTATTCTTAGATTATGCCCCCTAGTTCTAGTCTCACCCATCAGTGGAAACATCCTCACCGCATCCACCCGATCAAGTCCCCTCACAATCTTATATGTTTCGATAAGATCGCCTCTCATTCTTCTGAACTCCAATGAGTAGAGTCCCAACCTACTCAACCTTTCCTCATACGTCAACCCCCTCATCTCCGGAATCAACCGAGTGAACCGCCTCGAGAGCAAGTATATCTTAAATATGGAAACCAAAGCTGCATGCAGTATTCCAGGTGTGGCCTCACCAATACCCTGTATAACTGCAGCAAGACTTCCCTGTTTTTATACTCCATCCCCCTCGCAATAAAAGCTAAGATTCCATTGGCTTTCCTGATCACTTGCTGCACCTGCATACTAACTTTTTGTGTTTCATGCACCAGGACCCCCAGATCCCTTTGTACTGTAGCACTTTGCAGTTTCTCTCCATTTAGATAATAAATTGCTCTTTGGCAGAAAAAATCAAAGTGCATAACCTCACACTTTCCAACATTATATTGCATCTGC
This sequence comes from Somniosus microcephalus, assembly GCF_052327205.1. Classification (NCBI taxonomy): domain Eukaryota; kingdom Metazoa; phylum Chordata; class Chondrichthyes; order Squaliformes; family Somniosidae; genus Somniosus; species Somniosus microcephalus. The sequence goes on from NC_140991.1 coordinate 273,062,055, forward strand.
CAAATCTCTGCCCACTCACTTAGCCTGTCTATGTCCTTTTGCAGGTTTTTTATGTCCTCCTCACTCTGCTTTCCCTCCCATCTTTGTATCGTCAGCAAACTTGGATATGTTGCACTCGGTCCCTTCCTCCAAATCGTTAATATAGATTGTAAAGAGTTGGGGTCCCAGCACTGACCCCTGCGGAACACCACTAGTTACTGATTGCCAGCCCGAGAACGAACCATTTATCCCAACTCTTTGTTTTCTGTTAGATAGCCAATCTTCCACCCATGCCACTATATTACCCCCAATCCCATGATTTCTTATCTTGATCAGTAATCTTTTGTGTGGAACCTTGTCAAATGCCTTTTGGAAGTCCAAATACACTACATCCACTGGTTCCCCTTTATCCACCCTGTATGTTACATCCTCAAAGAATTCAAGCAAATTTGTCAAACATGACTTCCCCTTCATAAAACCATGCTGACTCTGTCCTATTAAATTATGTTTCTCCAAATGCTTTGTTACTGTTTCCTTAATAATGGACTCCAACATTTTGCCAACCACAGATGTTAGGCTAACTGGTCTATAGTTTCCAGCTTTTTGTCTACTTCCCTTCTTAAATAAGGGTGTTACATTAGCAGTTTTCCAATCTGCTGGGACCTTTCCTGAGTCCAGGGAGTTCTGGAAAATAATCACCAATGCATCCACAATCCCTACCGCCACTTCTCTCAAGACCCTAGGATGTAGGCCATCAGGCCCGGGGGATTTATCCACCTTAAGTCCCATTTTACTGAGTACCATCTCCTTAGTGATATTAATCGTGTTTAGCTCCTTCCCCCCCCCCCCAATTGCCTCCTGTTTGTCCAGTGTTGGGATATTTTTAGTGTCCTCTACTGTAAAGACTGATACAAAATATTTGTTCAGCGTCTTTGCCATCTCCATGTTCCCCACCACTAGTTTCCCGGTCCCATCCTCTAAGGGACCAATGTTCACTTTAGCCACCCTTTTTCTTTTTATATAGCTGTAGAAACTCTTGCTATCTGTTTTTATATTTTTTGATAGTTTACTTTCATAATCTATCTTCCTTTTCTTAATTAGTCTTTTAGTTATTGTTTGCTGGCTTTTAAATGCTTCCCAATCTTCTATCCTCCCACTAGATTTGGCTACTTTATATGCCCTTGTTTTCAGTCGGATACTATCCTTTATTACTTTACTAAGCCACGGATGGCTGTCTTTTCTTTTATTCCCCTTTTTCCTCAGTGGAATATATTTATCTTGAAAGATGTGAAATATCTCCTTGAATGTAGACCACTGTTCTTGTACCGTCTTACACTTTAATCTGTTTTCCCAGTCCACTTTAGTCAATTCTACTCTCATACCTTCATAGTTTCCTTTATTTAAGCTCAGTACGCTGGTTTGAGATCCAACTCTCTCATCCTCAAACTGAATTTGGAATTCAACCAAGGGGATCCTTTACTAGGACATTTTTTATTAATCCTGTCTCATTACACAGGACCAGATCTAAGATTGCCTGCCCCCTGGTTGGTTCAGTTACATACTGCTCAAGGAACCCGTCCCTAATACACTCTATGAACTCTTCCTCAAGGCTGCCATGCCCAATTTGATTAGTCCAGTCAATATGAAAGTTAAAATCCCACATGATTATAGCTGTTCCCTTACAGCTTTTTCTCTCCCTTCTCCACACCCCCCAACCCTATTGTGGATCCCTTGAAATGTTCTCATGGATTTTGTCTTGTGTACAGAAGGATTATACTGGAGTAGAATTTGGCCAATGCAAGGGTTGCATCCATTCCAATGCCATGTACTCACCAAAGCACACCCTAAACACCAAGTATCAATGTAATGGTTGCTTGTCTACCACTCATGAATCAGTCAAAATAACTAATTAAAGGAAGCCTTAAATTTGGTTTTTACAAGAGAAAAGTGGAATCCCCATGTTAAGGGTATCGGTTGCAGATTGGTACAAGTGTTGTGATCTGTATTCACCACATTAGCAAGGGAATTGTCCTGTTGGCACTATCCTCGTGTGAGCATTTTTCCCCTTCCCTCAGTTGTACAACTTTTAGGATTTTCTTATTTGTGTTGTAGCAACTGGGATTTGACTGCAGCTCCTTCCTCAGTCAATATTTGAGGGACCAGCGCCTTCCTCACAGGGAGTGTAGAATCCACCCTATAATTCATGCTATATAAATAGACAATCTCGAAGTGGCTTGCTGGCTCAGAGCCAACTTTGGGAGCTAAATTCCAAGCTGTTGCATGTCTGGTTCATGCCAGTGGTCTGAACGGGGTCAATTCTGTTGCAGATCATGGCGTTGAAGGCTTTTGATAGCAATGTCCAGCCATCTGAATGGAACCTGTACTCAGACAGATGTGGATATCTTTGATCAATGTATGTAGATCTTATGGCTAAATTCCAGGAGCATAATATTTCTATTCTCCCATTTCAGCAAGGACAGAATCATCTTTCATTTGACAGGGCAATTGATTCTCTGCAAGTTGGATTACCCAATGTAGGTTGGTAATAAGCATCCTCTTTAATACATTTTTAAAATTTCTATCAGGCTTGTAGCACCCATCAGCCCATTACCCTCCTATTTGCTGCAACGATGTCACATACACCTTTAAGAAGGATCTCCCATTTTACTCTCAATTTTGGTTGCACTGCCTTAAACCAGTTAAAAAAAAAACTTTAAAGTTTCATGAGGGTTCAGCAAACTTATCTACTGAGTAACTGAGCTGTACTAAGTAGGAGGGGCTCAGGTTTAATCCATAATCTGGTGACTTAGTTGACTAAGCTCAAGTGCTGTGTTAGGGGTGTTACAATTGGCTTTACTATTTCTGGGTGAGAGAGAGAAACATTGGGTAGAGTTCTGAATACTTTCCAGCGATCCCTGCTGGAAGCTGTAACATTTGCATATTGAATTATCATTGGCCCGCAGGCATCTGTAAGGAATACCTATTATATTCACGTGATCACATGCTGAGTTGTCATTGGCCTGTAGGCATCTGTAAGGGGTCCTAACTCCATCTTGTACCCACTGTGCTGTATGATTGAGATCACAGACCTGATGCTTCATAAAAGAGTTTAAACTGTAATACTCTGTTCTGCAATTTATTATTTTTTACGAAGTGTGCAAAACAAGACATGGTGTCAGAACAGGGATTTGAAATGGACATCGTTGGAGCCCCCTTACCTCGAATGAATTGGGAATCTTTGTACTTACATAGAGAATGACGCAAGTTCAAGCCACGTGCAGTTGATGTTTTTGGGTCCGCTGAAAAGCAAAGGGGAGGAAGAAAGATGCAGCTACCTACTCCTGTGGATTGGAGAAAAAGGGAGAGACATTTTTAACACATGGTCTCTCACCGCGGATGAAGCAAAGGTACTGAAAAGTTATTTTGACCGTTTTGAAGCATATGTGATGCCCAAGACAAATACGATATTCGCTAGGTACAAGTTTCAGGAGAAAGTACAAGGAGCTAGTGAGTCGTTTGAACAGTTTGTGACTGAGTTAAAACTGCTGGTAAAAGGCTGTGAATATGCAGCTAAAGATGAGATGGTCAGAGACCGCATCGTGTTTGGAATACATTCAGCTAAAGTGAGAGAGAAACTTTTGAATGTTGGGTCTGGGCTAACGCTGCACAAAGCTATGGACATAGCTAGATCGCACGAGATAGCCCAAGCACAGCTGAAAACCATAACCAGCACCACGAGCAGCTTGTGTGAACAGACAGTGCACACAGTTAATAGACACACACCAAAGAACACCGCTCAGAGAGCGTGTTTCAGAACAGAGAGAGTTCTAAAAATGAGCGACACAGACATAAAATGCTTCAAAAACTGTGGATATTGTGGAAACAACTGGCATGGAGAAAAGGAGCACTGCCCCACCAAAGGAAGGCAATGTGGTAAACGGAACCACTTTGCTAAAGTTTGCAGCACTGTTCTCGGAAAAGCAGTACACACAGCGAGTGACAGCCAAATGGCAGATAGAGAGCCAAATGCAGAGCAACTGTTTATTGATTCTGTGTCACAGAAAAAACAGATTTCAGAGACTGAGCATGCCTTTGCCGATATTGAGATAGGAAAACAGGGCACAGAGCTTAGGTTTAAACTAGACACGAGCTCAGGTTAATGTAATTCCTCTGAGTGAGTATCACAGCTTGAAGGATGAGGGTGAGCTACAGCCCACCTCACGCAGTCTGACCAGCTATGGGGGTGAGCAGCTCATTGTAAAAGGCACATGTGTGATGAAATGCAAGTACAAAGAAAGCGACATGATGTTGGACTTTTACATTGTTGACACTCGAGCACCTCCAGTGCTAGGTCTAAAGGCATGTTTAGACATGGACCTCGTCAAGCTAGTGCTATCATTGACAGCACCAATTGAGAAGCAGACAGTCATGGAGGAGTTTGCTGACGTTTTCAAAGGCATCGGAGTATTCCCAGGTGAATGCACTATTCACCTTGACCCAACAGCGACCCCTGTGGTTTGCCCACCAAGAAGGATGCCCCTTGCTCTACGTAGCCGCCTGAAGGAGGAGCTGCAGAGCATGGAGAATACAGAAATCATCGTCCGGGAAACAGAACCGACAGAGTGGGTCAACGCGTTAGTAGTGGTTGAGAAACCACATACAGGCAAGCTCAGAGTCTGTCTCGACCCCAGAGATTTCAACAAGGCTATCAAACGCCCTCACTACCCTCTACCAACGCTAGATGACATCACACCCAAGCTAGTGGGAGCACGTTACTTCAGTGTAATGGACGCACGATCAGGATACTGGACTATCAAGCTCACGGAAGAGTCATCTAAGCTAACAACGTTCAACACACCATTTGGATGCTACCGATTTCTGCGTTTACCGTTTGGTCTTATCAGCTCAGGATGAATTCCAGCGGAAGATCGACGAAACCTATGAAGGCCTCGACGGAGTAGTCGCAATCGTAGACGACATCCTCATCTATGGCAGGAATAGAGAGGAACATGACAGGAACCTCCGTGCGATGCTACAAAGATGACGGGAGAAAGGTATCCGGCTCAACCCCGAGAAAAGCATAATCGGATCCACCGAGATCAGTTATTTCGGGCATCGCCTCTCAACTGATGGCATTAAGCCGGATCCAGAGAAAATCTCCGCCATCAAGAAGATGGAGCCGCCGAAGAACCGCGCAGAGCTAGAGACAGTACTAGGCATGGTTAACTACTTAGCCAAGTTTGCCCCGAGCCTCTCCGAAATCAACGCACCCATGTGTCAGTTGCTCAAACAATCCAATGAGTTCCTGTGGGACAAACAACATGACACAGCATTTCAGAAAATGAAAGACCTAATCACCAGAGAACCAGGACCAGTTCTTGCCTACTTCGACCCCAACAAAGAGCTCAGACTACAAGTGGACGCGTCAAAGTACGGACTAGGCACAGTATTACTGCAAGAAGGAAAGCCCATCAGCTACGCTTCCAGATCTCTCTCGGAGAATGAAATCAACTATGCTCAAATTGAGAGAGAGCTATATGCAATCCTGTTTGGATGTAAGCGTTTCCACCAGTATGTCTATGGCCGACAAGTCATTGTGGAATCCGATCACAAGCCCCTCGAGTCAATCATGAGGAAACCACTAGCTGCAGCCCCACCAAGGCTACAGAGAATGATCCTTCAGCTACAGAAATACGACTTCACAATCATTCACCGTCCAGGCAAAGACACACCTGTCGCAGACACGCTCTCCAGAAAGTCTCTTAGCTACCAGGACAGCAGCCTCAGTGAAGGCATAGATGTGCAGATGCACATGGTGTACAACAGCTTACCTGTGAGTGACTCAAAACTGAAGGAGATCCGAGCAGGAACAGAAAGATGCACAACTCACACTGCTGAGCAGTCATACATGAAGGAAGGCCTGAGGAAAGGAGGAAATGCCCTCTGAGCATATCTGAATTCTGGAACCACAGAGACGAACTGTCACAAATCAACAGAATCGTCTTCAAAGGGGAGAAAATCATCATTCCTACCAGTCTCAGAGAAGAGATGTTGACAAAAATTCATGCTGGACACATGGGCATGGAAAAATGCAAACAAAGAGCACGTGACATTGGCCCAGAACTTGGTGTCGGGGGCTTGCCGCGCGTGCAAGCCCCCGATGTGCACTTACCCGGCGCGCCGACATCTGAAACCTGGCCCGCAGTGGATTTCCTGTCAGTGGCCCGGTTCTGATGTCGGTGCACTGTGCTAACCTGACCCAGCGGCGTAGTTAGTGCGATGTGCCGGCTGGGATCAGGTGAGCACTGTTCAGCCAATCAGGGGAGGGGAAACTTCATTCATAAGTTTGAGAGTAAGAACTGTCAAACTCATGAAAAGTACTGCACCCCAAAACACTACTTAATTTTATTTAAAGTTTTTAAAAAACACCCAATCATTAAATTAAGTATAAATAAGTTTAAAAAAAATAATTCAAACAATTTTTCTTCTTTGAAAAAATAAATTTTTAATAAAAAGGGTCTAAAACTAAACTTACCTTATTGTAGATTCTTTAAAATAATAAACCTGTGGGGAAAAAAAATTCTAAATTGCTCTAAGACACCACTTACCTGTAAAAATAAATACTTACGTGTGTTTTTTACAAGCATAAAGACCGGAGGCCTTTACACATGCACAAATCCCCCAAAACAGAGGAAGTCCAAGACGCACGCGCTGCCCCCTACAGCGCACGCGCTAGCCTCTTCACCTTTTGGGTTAGAGGAGAGGAAATGCTGGTTTTCAGCGCACGTGCTGTGCATGCTGAAAACCGGCATTTCCTCCGGCCAGACGCGTGAGTACCCCTTCCGTACTCACGCGTTTGGGGAGGAATTACTGCCCCATGATGTTTTGGCCTGGAATGTGCAAACACATTGAGGACATTGTCGGAAAATGTTCCATTTGTGTAGAACGCTGCCCATCAAATGTCAGAGCCCATGATACCTCACCGTATCCCAGACAGGCCCTGGCAGGTCGCAGCAACGGATCTGTTCACATGGAACAACGAGGACTACATAGTGACTGTTGATTACTACAGCAGATTTTTTGAACTGGACAAGCTTCACAGCACCACATCTGCAGCTGTGATCCACAAGCTAAAGGCAGCCTTTGCCAGGCATGGTATGGTAGAGACTTTAGTCTCAGACAATGGTCCCCAATACAAATCAAAAGAGTTCGAGTCGTTTGCCAAGGCATGGGATTTCACACATGTCACATCAAGCCCACATTACCCTCAAAGTAATGGCCTTGCTGAAAAAACTGTCCAGATTGCAAAAACACTCATTGGACAAAGCCAAAGCGGACAAGAGACCCCCTACATCAGTCTCCTTGAGTACCACAACACTCCGGTTGACAACTTCAAGTCACCAGCACAGCTGTTGATGAGCCGCAGACTTCGCTCAATCCTTCCAAGCACCAACCAGCAGCTGCAGCCAGAGGTCGTCAGCTGCAAGCAAGTGCATGCAAAACGTGTACAGAGACAGCAACACCAAAAGAGATACTATGACAGGTCAGCTAGACTACTGCCGCCGCTGCACAATGGAGAATCCGTCAGAATCCAGGAGCATGACTATTGGAAGCCAGCAGTCATCATCCAGCCAGCTGGCATTGAGCGATCGTATCACGTTCGCACCCCAGGACAGGTGTACCGTCGCAATCGCAGGCACCTCCTGAACACCAAGGAACAACACCGTCATTCCGACGAGAGGATCAGTTCAACAGAGTGTGATGAACAGAGCAATACACAAAACACATACTTACCTGAACCTAAACCTGAACCTGATTTGTTGACCGATTCAGGAGCATGCTCAGTTCCATACCACACAAGGTCGGGACGAGAGGTCAAGCCTAGAGTTATCCTTGACTTGTGAACTGTCAAAGGGTGTAGGCGGATCGCTGCCCTAAAAAAAAAACTGTACATCATTATTGAAACGTTGAGATATTTTCAGTGCTAGTTAAATGCTGAGTTTACTTATTTTCAGTGCTAGTTAAATGCTGAGTTTACTTATATGTTTATGCTACCGAGAACATTAGGTAGAAGAAAGGTTTAAAAGTAATGCATAACATTTTTCTTTTAAAAGAAAGGGGATGTAACATTTGCATATTGAATTATCATTGGCCCACAGGCATCTGTAAGGAATACCTATTATATTCACATGTGATCACATGCTGAGTTGTCATTGGCCTGCAGGCATCTGTAAGGACTACTATTGTTTTGAAGACCCAGGCTAGGGGTCCTAATGCCAGGCTTTTCCCCACTGACCAGCTCGGAGTAAGATCACAGACCTAATGCTTAATAAAAGAGTTAAACTGTAATACTCCGTTATCCTGCAATTTATTATTTTTGTACAAAGTGTGCAAAACAAGACAACCATTACTGATACTAGTATTTTTTTTAAATTCCAGATTTATTTAATTGAATTTAAATTCCTCAGCTGCCGTGGTGGGATTTGAACTCACGTCTCTGTATCATTAGTCCAGGCCTCTGGATTACTAGTCCAGCAACATAACCACTATGATTCCGCTCCTGTACGACCACAGGCAGCAAATCATGCAGGTCCATGTCCGATATCCTGGCAGCAGTCATGATGCCTTCGTTCTGCGGCAGTCCACTGTGCCATCTGCATTTGAACCACCACAGCAAACCAAAGGGTGGCCACAGGGCGACAAGCTATCCGCTGATGACATGGCTGATGACTGCTGTGCGCAACCCATGCACACGTACGCAGCTTGCATACAATGAAAGCTATGCTGCCACATGAAATGTGAAAGAGCAGACCATTGGCGTGCTGAAACAACGCTTCCGCTGCCTGGACTGCTCTGGAGGAACCTTGCAGTACTCGGCAGAGTGGCTGTCAAGATTCGCATGCATGCTGCACAACCTCGCCATCATAAGGGCACAGCCATTGCCACCAGCTGTACGGCGAGCAGCTGAGGAGGAGGAGAAGGGTGAGGAGCAGGAAGAGGAAGAAGGGAGGAAGCAACATAGAGACTGCAACCTCGACAGCCCCTTTCTGTCCGTGAAGAACTCATCCGAGTGCGATACTGGTAACTGCAACCCCAATTGCCCTTTCACCTACAGTCCCACACGTTACCTTTGCTGTTACTGACCAGCACAGTGTCGAATTTAGCCCCCTCTGTATTATGTTCTTGAACCCACTGTGCTGTATGATTGAGATCACAGACCTGATGCTTCATAAAAGAGTTTAAACTGTAATATTCCGTTGTCCTGCAATTTATTATTTTTGTACAAAGTGTGCAAAACAAGACAGAAGCACACATGGGTGTCAGTTGATGAGATCGGATTTGCTGTAAACTCCACCCAGCGGTCAAATAGCCAACCAACACTCATTACCATGGCTCATATCTGAATATTGGCCTCTTGGGTTAGGTAATACAAGGTGCCTAATGCTGTGAAACCATATTGCAACAAGAGCTCAATGCTTCAGGAGAGGAATTAAGAGCATTAGCAGATAATTGTTTTTAATCCATAAGGAGCAAGACTCTTGAGTGGCCCCTCAGAGGGATAGCTTTCTTTAGCCAGGAATGCACTTCCTGACAAAGCCTTCAAACAAAAATCAAGGAGTAACATCACAGGGCAGCAGGGAACTGAGCGAGAGCGGAGGCGGAGCAAATAAACAGTGCGGCGGTGGCAGCAGACCTGCGCGGGAGCAACTCAACAAAGGCAGAATTGGAGAGAGTGATGTTGTGGCAGAACCACTGAATGACTCTGGCTAACTGTATATAATTCTCTAACGATGTTCTAACACCAGCCTAAACCTGTACCATTGTGTTAGGCATTACTGTGTTTTGTATATAGAGTTTGCATGTACGGGGCATGGCCCCTTTAAGAGCGTGGGAAAACGCAGGCAAACCACGGGACTGCCCAGTCAGTCCTCGTGGCATCTCCTTTGAGTAAAGACCTGTTTGATTGTTCTCTTGTGTCGATCTCCGTTATTCGTAGGAATTCGTTAATTCCTACAATGTCAGAATTAAAAAGAGACATTGGCACAAGGCTGATTGGTGAGTATTTCTGGTAAGTTTTTTTTTGTTCTGTTTTGAGAATATTTTTGCTGAGTAGTTCATAGCCTATCTAATAGAGGGAAGTGCTGATTGGTGGGTAGCTGTTGAGTGTTTCTTGTTAAGTTTTAAGTTCATTTCTGCAAAATTACCTCCATAGTTTGGTAAATAGAGGCATAGCAGGGCAGCTCAGACCCGTGATTGGCACGTCCTGTGCCATGTGGAAAATCCTGGATGATGCTTGTGGCCTGGACGACCATGTGTGCAGAATGTGTCGCCAACTGCAGCAACTCGAGCTCCAGGTTTCGGAGCTGGAGCAGCAGCTGGAGTCACTACAGTGCATCCGCGAGGCTGAGAAATACTTGGAAAGCACGTTTCTAGAAGTGGTCACCCCGCAGCCTCAATGTGCAGGCAGAGAGGGAATAGGTGACCACCAGACAGAGAAGGAGGACCAGGCAGGTAGGGCAGGAATCCCCAGAGTGCATCTCGGTTGGCTCAACTGCACAGGGGCAGAGGAAGAAGAATGAAAGAGCAATAGTGATAGGGGATTCATTAGTTAGGGGAACAGATAGGCGTTTCTGTGGATGCAGGTGTGACTGCAGAATGGTATGTTGCCTCCCTGGTGCCAGGGTCAAGGATGTCACTGAGCGGCTGCAGGACACTCTGACGGGGGAGGGTGAACAGCCAGAGGTTGTCGCCCATATTGGTACCAACGACATAGGCAAAAAGAGGGATGAGGTCCTGCAGGCAGACCAAAGGGAGCTAGGAAAGTGATTAAAAAGCAGGACCTCAAAGGTAGTAATCTTCAGATTACTCCCGGTGCCACGTGCTAGTGAGTACAGGAATAGGAGGATAGAACAGATGAATGTGTGGCTGGAGAGATGGTGCAGGAGGGAGGGCTTTAGATTCCTGAGGCATTGGGACCGTTTCTGGGGAAGGTGGGACCTGTACACACCTCAACAGAACCGGGACCAATATTCTCGTGGGGAGGTTTGCTAGTGCTGTTGTGGAGGGTTTAAAATAGCTTGGCAGGGGGATGGGCACTAGCATATAGGAGTAGAAAAGAGGAATAAGGTGCATAAAAGAGTGAGTGTGTTGGATAGTACTAGAGAAGAAAGTAGTACTAGGGGTGGAAGTAGTACAGGAAACTTTAGATTAACCGGCCACTAAATAACCGGAAATGTCGGTTAACCGGCAAAATTCAGGAGTCGGTTCAGATAACTTTTTTTACTTTTAGTTACTTTTTTTTACTCATTTCTGGCTGTGCAAGCGTCTATTGAAGCTGTTGCTAAGCTACAGAGACGCTTGCAAGCTGTGCTGATTGTTTTGAAGCTGTTGCTAAGCAACAGGGTTTGTTGCTAGATACGGAGCTCAGAAGCTCCGTATGTTTTAACTATAGCGCTCGATTCTCCGGCATTGTTGATAGACCAGCACCAGCTCGGTCCCGTCCGTGCCGGATACCAGAAAGTTTCCTGTACCATATTAGATAGGAGCAGACTAAGAAAGACTACGAAAAATTCAAAAATGGGTTTAGAATACATGTACGTAAACGCACAAAGTGTGGTGAATATGGTTGGTGAGCTACAAGCACAATTAGCCGTGTGGCAATATGATGTTGTGGCAATAATGGAAACGTGGTTTAAAAACGATGAGGACTGAGCACTTAATATTCAAGGGTACAAGGTGTTCAGAAAAGATAGGGAAGGAAAAAAGGGACGTGGGGTGGCAGTGCTGATTAAGGAAGACATTGTAGTGTTGGAAAGGGAGGATATTCTTGAGGGGACAAGGACAGAATCCATTTGGTTAGAGTTGAGCAGAAAGGGTATGATCATGCTATTGGGGGTATTCTATAGACCTCCAAATAGTGAGAGGGAGCTAGAGGAGCAAACCTGCATGGAAATCACAGAGATATGCAAGAGCTATAGAGTGGTAATATTGGGGGACTTTAATTACCCAAATATCGATTGGGATAAGGTAAAGGGAAAGGAGGGGAGGAATTTCTGAAATGTGTTCAGGAGAATTTCCTTGACCAGTATGTTCTTGGCCCAACTAGGAAGGAGGCATTCCTAGTAACTACAGGCCAGTCAGTTTAACATCAGTGGTGGGTAAAGTTTTAGAAACAATAATCAAGGAAAAAAATTAATGGGCACTTGGAGAGGTTTAAACTAATTAAGGAGAGCCAACGTGGATTTGTAAAAGTCAGATCGAGTTTGACTAATCCTGATTGAATTTTTTGATGAAGTAACAGGGAGGATTGATGAAGGGAATGCAATGGATGTTGTCTACATGGATTTTAGGAAGGTGTTTGAGAAAGTACCACATAGAAGGCTGGTTAACAAAATTGAGGCTCATGTAATAGGTGGGTGGGTCAGTGACAGCTTGGATAAGGAATTGGCTTAAGGACAGAAAACAGCCAGTTGTGGTAAATGGCTGTTTTTCAGACTGGAGGATGGTACACAGTGGTGTTCCTCAAGGGTCAGTGCTGGGGCCACTGCTTTTTTTGATATATATAAATGACCTGGATATTGGAATACAGAGTAGAATTTCTAAATTTGCCGATGACACCAAACTTGGGGGTGTGGCAAACAGTGAGGATGATGCCAATCGACTGCAACAAGACATAGAAAGGCTAGCAGAATGGGCAGACAAGTGGCAGATGGAATTTAATACAGAAAAATGTGAGGTGATGCATTTTGGCAGAGGGAACAGGGAGAGGCAATATACACTTAATGGCATAGTTTTAAAGAGTGTGCAGGGACAGAGGGACCTAGGAGTTAATGTGCATAGGTCCCTGAAGGTGGCAGGACATATTGGGAGAGTGGTTAACAAAGCATATGGGATCTTGGGCTGCACATGGGATCTTGGGCTTCATAAACAGAGGTATTGAGTTCAAAAGTAGAGAAGTTATGCTGAACCTTTATAAAGTGCTGGTTTGGCCACAACTGGAATATTGTGTCCAGTTTCTGGTCACCACACTTTAGGAAGGATGTGAAGGCCCTTGAGACGGTGCAGAGGAGATTTACCAGAATGGTTCTGTGGATGGGGGGTCTTAGCTACAAGGACAGGTTGGAGAAGCTGGATTTGTTTTCATTAGAGCAAAGGGGGTTGAGGGGCAATTTGATAGAGGTGTACAAGATGATGACGGGTTTGGATAGGCTAGACGGGGAAAGGCTCTTCCCACTAGTTGATGGTACAAGGACTAGGGGACACAAATTTAAGGTTTTGGGCAAGAGATACAGGGGGGATGTGAGGAATAGCTTTTTTACACAGCAAGTGGTGAGGACCTGGAATTCGCTGCCGACGGAAATGGTGGAAGCGGAGACACTCAATGTTTGCAAGGGGAGACTAGATAGGCACTTGAGGGAAATAAACTTGCAGGGCTACGGGGATAGAGCGGGGGAATGGGACTGACTGGATTGCTCTACAGAGAGCCAGCACGGACTCGATGGGCCGAATGGCCTCCTTCTGTGCCGTTATGATTATGATTTCACTCCTAAATGGCCTAGTTCTAATTTTAAGATTATACCCCCTTGTTCTGGATTCTCCCACCAGAGGAAATGGTTCCTCTGTATCTACCCTATTGAATTGCTTTATCATTTTAAATACCTCAACTAGATTACCCCCTCAACCATCTAAACTTGAAGCAATGCAGACCAGATTTATGCAACCCTTTAAACCCTGGTATCATTCTGGTGAATTTGCACTGTACCCCTTCCAGGGCCAAAAATATCTTTCTTGAGGTTCGCTACCCAAAACTGTAGTACTGCAGCTGGGGTCTGGCCAAGGCTCTGTACAAATATGGTAATAAAGCCATAACTCTCTAATTCAGGGAGAGCACCTGAACAGCACTTCAGATCCTCGGCGGCTCATCTTAAATGGGTGCGTCATGGGAGGCATGGTTGCATGCTACCTGCTTTAAAAATGGCCTCATATTTTTGCCATTGTTGTCTGTAGGTTCTCTATTTCCATCTATTTTAATGCTGTTTTGCTGTGTTTCTGAAACTAAAGTTAGTTGATTCTTAAAGTTGAAATCCCATCGGCTACGTATGATTGCTATTGTGTGTTGCCTTGTATCTCTGGTCAATCCGTTATTTTTTGCCTCTGGAGAAGATGATGGATCAAAGACCCACCTCGTGTCATCTAGTAGAACCCGACCCTACGACTCCCTCCTAATCCAGGCCAAGGCAATATCGCCTGGAATTTTAAAATTTGTTCTCGGAATGTGAGCGACACTGGTAAAGCTGCATTTTTTTATACCCATCCCCAGTTGCTCTTAGAAGGTGCTAGTGGGCTTTCTCCTTGAACCACTGCTGATGGTGTTCCCACAATAGCGTTAGGTAGAAAATTCTGGGATTTTAACTCAGCGACAAGGAACAACAATAAATTTCCAAGTCTGGATGGTATATGACTTGGAGGTGATAGTGTTCCTGTGACATTGCTGCTCTTCTCATTCTTGACGGTACAGATTGTGGAGCTGGTAGGTACTATCAAAGTAAGGTTAATGTGTTGCTGCTGTGCATCCTGTAGATACATATTACAGGCATAGTGTACTCTGGTAGTGGTGGTGATATTGGGCTGTATATTCAGATCCCTACGTGTGTGTAAGCGCTGTGTACACACCCGTAGGGACATTGGAAATGCTGGTTTCAGGCATGCCAAGCGCATGCGCTGAAAACTGGCATTTCCGATCTGTCAAGAATGCTCAGAGAAGGGCCTCTGTGGGCGGATAGTTCCACTTTCAGGAGAACCTCCGCCCGCCGAAAACCCTTGGAAATCTTACGCTTGATAAAAGCTTTTATAAGAGTTGAAAACTTTTTTTTTCACCTCATTTATCATTTAAAAATACTTCAAAAAAAAGTAAGTTTATTTTTAGCTCCATAAAAAACTTTAATTATTTTTTTCAAAAAATAAATTTTTGTTTAAAATATTTAATTTATTGTAATTTCAACTCTTTAAAAATGAGATTTAAAAAAAAATTATTCAATGTTTTACAGTGTTTTTGGGGTGATCTCCATTCATACACTTGACAGATAGACCTGTCAAATATATGAAGGGAGATTCCCTTCTCCTATTGGCTCCCCATGGCCCACGTGATCCCAGGGACGCTTGCGAACCGCATGTGCCTCTGGGATACGTGAGCCCTGCGCATTTCGAGTTGGAGAGGCCCAGGAACGGAAGTATATGCACCTCGGGAGCCCTCGGGTAAGTCTGTAGATTTTTTCCAGATCAGAGGCCTCCGCACGCAGGAAGCCTCCAATCGGAAAATACGGGCCAATGAGTCCAGTTGAAGGGGGTGTGAATCAAGCAAACTACGCTGTCCAGGTTGATGATCAACTTGAGTGTTGTGGCTGCACCCATCTAGGCGAGTGGTGAGTATTCCATCACATGCCTTGAGCCTTGTGGATGGTTGAGAAGCTATGAAGGGCCAGGGCCCAGAAAGTGAACCATTCGTTGCGGGGTACCTAGCGTCTGCCCTGCTTTTGAAGCCATGATGTTATGGTTGATCCAGGTAAATAGGTCAGTGTTAACTTGCAGGATCTTGCAGGATGTTGATGGTAGGGAACTTGGCACTGATGCCACTTATTGGCCAAAAATGTTACCTGTCACTTGTGAACACCCAAGCCTAAATGTTGTTCAGGTTCTGCTGTAGGCTGGCATAGGCTACCTCATCAGAGGAGTTGTGAATGGAGATGAACATGGTAGAATTGTCGGCCTTTAGCCTCATTCCTGACCTTGTGATGAAAGGAAGATCATTGATGAAATAGCTGAAGCTGGTTGGGCTAAGGACATTTCTCTGAGGAACTCTGCAACAAGTCCTGGGGCTGAAGATGATTAGCTTCCAACAACCATGCCTGTCTTCTGTGTGTAAGGTATGACTCCAGATACGAAGAGGATTTTCTCCTATTGACCTCAGTTTTGCTAGGACTTCTTGGTGCACTACTCGGTCGCATGCTGCCTTACTGTCAGTCAGCTACTCTCATCTCTCCTCTAGTATTCAGCTCTTGTGTCCACATCTGGATCAAGGCTGTTTTGAAGAGATCTGGAGCCAAGTTGTCTTGGTAGAACTAGAACTGAGCACGAGCATGCTGGAAGGCTATGAGCAATGGTGCTAATGATTTATTTGTCTAGGGTATTGGGCATTAATGTGCATGATTTACAAACTGGCGTACATTAGAGTAGTGGTTATAGAAAGAACTTGCATTTATATAGCGCCTGTCATGACCTCAGAACGTCCCAAAATGCTTTACAGCCAATGAAATACTTTTGATGTGTAGTCACTGTTGTAATGTATGGTACTG
This sequence comes from Somniosus microcephalus, assembly GCF_052327205.1. Classification (NCBI taxonomy): domain Eukaryota; kingdom Metazoa; phylum Chordata; class Chondrichthyes; order Squaliformes; family Somniosidae; genus Somniosus; species Somniosus microcephalus. The sequence goes on from NC_140991.1 coordinate 273,078,386, forward strand.
AATTAGAAAATCAGAGGTTGTGAGTTCAAATCTCACTGGCAAGTTGTGAAGATAAATTCAGTGAATCTAGTAAATCTAGTAAAACTATGAATATTGCATTATAGTTCAAGGTAAGCCCACTGCACTGTGGGCACAAGTGTCTCTGGGACTACATTCCAGATTCACAGATTCCAAATTTTCTACGCAGCATTCACTTTTGATCTGCATTCTGCTGTTTCACCCCCAACAGTTTGATGGAAAAGGAGATGCTGATTCACATACTGTTTTGACTTTAAATCTCTACCTTTGGTCATCACTGTGTAGACCAGTCCCTGCTTTTTCCTTGTTCCCTATTGCTTCCCAAGTCTTCATACCAGGTTCTATCACCTAGTTCTGTATTTAGCTCCTGTGACATTAGGACAAAAGGACACTGATTCAAACCTGCAAAAAAGGCAAATTTAGGACTGATATCAGGAAGTTATTCTCATGGAGTGATCAACATGTGGAATGGACTTCTGGGTAGGAAAGTGGATGGCGAAACCCTGGACTACGAACCCGATGATGTTTTTTTTAAATTCGCTTATGGGATCTGGGCGTCGCTGGCAAGGCCAGCATTTATTGCCCATCCCTAGTTACCCTTGAGAAGGTGGTGGTGAGCCGCTGCCTTGAACCGCTGCAGTCCGTGTGGTGAAGGTACTCCCACAGTGCTGTTAGGTAGGGAGTTCCAGAATTTTGACCCAGCGACGATGAAGGATCGGCGATATACTTCTAAGTCGGGATGGTATGTGACTTGGAGGGGAACTTGGAGGTGGTGGTGTTCCCATGTGCCTGCTGCCCTTGTCCTTCTAGGTGGAAGAGGTCGCGGGTTTGGGTGGTGCTGCTGAAGAAGCCTTGGGGGAATGTGATGGGGGAATTATGGATTCTTTCTGGATGGATGACCTAAGGGCTGAATGCCCTGCTTCATCCATACGTATCTTGTGGTCTAGTTGCTTTCTTCCATCTTCTCTATGCTTACCCTGTCTGTGTATAAATTGGAATGATTGGAGAGACAGTCTCTTGACACTAGTTACAATCACAGAATGCAAATTAACAATGCAAAACTGCAGTTAATTAAATTGGCATTCTGTGGCTAGACATGTGCCCTGTTTTAAAACCTCTTGCCCTCCTTGATTAGATGATGCCTTCCATCCTTGATTAATTATTTTCTATGGCAACTGCCATTCAGATCCCTAAGTGATTGTTGCCTTCCTTATTATCCTTTCTCGTTTTCTCATCAGTGTAAACAAACCACAAATTTCTCACTGTGGTAAACAGAACATGATTTCTCTCTGCAATTTGTCCACATTTATTTGTGAAAACAGCAGTCAACTTGAAAGGAACGTCTGACCTTAATTGATTCAGGTTGCGGTATCGTTCTTTGCATGTCACATGCAAAAACTATAAAAGGAGCAAAGAGAAGTCCTTCACACAGTTACAGGCATAAGGGAATCTTTGCCGTGACATATTACCCTTTCTAGGATATTCATTTAGTAGGGGTTTGAATTTTTTTTTCAAAGTCCGTAGCCACCACAGGCTATTCATCCAATCAAGACTGCTCCATCCAGAGTTCATGTACCTTATCAAGGATTCCCCTTTCAGCGCCACCTATGATAACTACTTTAATGAACAGGGATGGCGCAGTCATACGCCAACAATCGAAGCTGAGTTCACTTTGAATTTAGAGGGCCAATTCATGCAAGAGCCTCAAATCCCGATCTGAGTTATTTTGTGCATTGATGTGATGTCACGACACGTGCTCAGAACAACTTAGTAAATTTTTGAACCATCAAAATATTTTTAATGTTATCCCAGAGGGACAACCACTTGGGGGAATGAGTTTGCATTGTGGTCTGAGATATGCAGCTCCGATCTGAAATCAGCTGGGGAGGAGTTCAGCAATCGGGTCTGGTAATTCAATCTACCACTGACGCTGTTTACATACTATCTTCAACCATAGCTCAGTTGGTAGCACTCTCTGAGTCAGAAGGTTATGGGTTTAAGTCCCACTCCAGAGACTTGAGCACAAAATTCTTGGCTGGCACTTCAGTGCAGTACAGTCAGAGATGCTGCTTTCCGGCTGAGCATTATACCAAGGCCCCATCTGCGATCTCTGGTGGATGCAAAAGATCCCATGGTACTATTTCGAAGAAGAGTAGGGGAGTTCTCCCTGGTATCCTGGCCAACATTTATCCCTCAATCAACATCACTAAAACAGATTATCTAGTCATTATCACATTGCTGTTTGTGGGAGCTTGCTGTCTGCAAATTGGCTGCTGCGTTTCCTACATTACAATAGTAACTACACTTCAAAAGTACTTCATTGGCTGTAAAGTGCTTTAGGACGTCCTGAGGTTGTGAAAGGCGCTATAAAAGTGCAAGTTCTTTCTTAGTGGTACCAAGTGGGGATTATTTGTGAATGCACTGAGTTTTTTTCCCCTAGCTCCCCTAAAAAAAACCAAGCAGTGTTGTTAACTAACATTCATAACTAACTTCTATCTCCCTGTTAACAGGTGTTGTAATGTCGTGATATCATTGCACAAAGGATCCCTAATCAGCTTTTGGGGGTACCAGTGTGAATTCGCCCTCCAAAAGTAAAGTGAACTCAGGAATGATTTGTTCAAAGTTCATTGCTGGCCGTAAGTTTTTCTTAAAGTTGGTATCAATGGGTGGGAGTGGGAAAGAAGTCCATGATGAGATGCATGAACTCAAATTCTGAAAGGCATCAATTTCTTCCTCATCTGTTGCCATTTCTAGGAGTCTGTTCCACATGTCCACACTCTGCAAGGGGCAAGAAATTGCCAACAATGGCCTCCTCCTTCCTACGAATACCTCCAAGACCCCCATGGTCTCGGCCTCATAGAGATCTCCTGTTTGCTCTGCTTTTCTGACGCCTCTGTTACAAAACTCTCCCAAGAATAGGTTAGTTAAGTGTTTGAAGGAAAAGAGATTGAACACCAACTCGGACTGGCTGGGTTGAATGGCCCATTTCAATGTTGTAATTTCTATGTAGGCCTCTCTGTTACAAAGTCTCTCCCAGGTCCCTCTGCCAACCTATTGCTCTGCTTTAAGCTTGCAATTTGTCAGCTATTCAATACATAATGATCAATCTCAACTTAAGAAGATGAAACCATGTGTTTATACCTCCAATAAAAATCAATTAAACAAACACTGCAGAACACTCACATTCTCATTATTTTACCTCTGATACATTTATTTGAATGCATAAAAATAGAAATGTATAAAACAGAAACAAAATTCAGATTTAGATTATTTTGCTTCTATAATCATCATTACCCACAAACTATGTTTGTACCTAAAATAATTTAATTCACAAGGAGCGAGCACGATGAATGTTATTAATCTATATAGGATCCTTGGGCAGGATTTTCATTGGGCCGTAGAGGCGGGATTGGAGGCGTGTGGGGGGTTAAAATCCTGAAATCCATGCCAGTTTCAAAGGAGGTGGGTACCCAACCTGCACTGGGACCCACTTCCCCGAGGCGAGAAGGGGATTAGTGCCAATTAACTGCCTGTTAACAGGTAGTTAACAGGCAGTTTTTAGCCTATTCCCTATTTTCATTCTTGACGTGTGGGATTCCCGACGGCTCCAAACCATGCCAAGTTAGCGAGGCAGGCCGTCTGGCTGAAGGGCTTGGAGGGGTCGAGCTGTCCGGTGTTCAGGTGAGTGATGGGTGCAGAGGTAAGTGTGTTTGGTGTGTGTAAAGTGTTTAAAGAAGTTTTACTTACCTTTACAACCTTCCTTCCTTCAGGTCTCTGGAGTCTCTCATCTCACTGGCACAGAAAGCAGAATGGCCGCGATCTGTCAAAATCTGCAGCATTCAGCTTTCTGTTCCGGAGAGATCTCTAAATCATCCTGAGAGGAAGGAATTAATTTAGAGTACAGATTGTCAGTGTTTGACAGCTTCAAACAGCTGTGAAACGCTGATATTTCATCTGTCAAAAGGTCTTGACAGATGAAATATCAATTTGTGACGTCACCTGTTGCCGGGTGGCTCTTAATTGGCCTGCTGAGCCCGCTGGGTGGGCTCAACAAGGTCAATCAAGTCAAAATCACGTGGGTTGGCTACAACTCGATGGAGGCGGGACTACAACCCCAAAAGTTGTAGTCCCGCCTCCTCAGTGAAAATCCAGCCCAACTTGACTTTATAAACAGGGCCATAGAGTACAAAAGCAGGGGGAGAGGGTTCAGGCAGAAATAAAAATGGCCTAAAGATTAAAAACGGGATGAGAGCGAAGTCCAGGTCATCAATAGTGTTAACGGTAATATAAATACTTCAGGTTCTGAAAAAAATATAGGAAATTATAACAAAATAACTGTTAAAAATACAACAGAAGTGATTAAAAAAGCATGGAGTGTGATCAGTTAAAATGTGTGTTAAAAACAACATTAGGGCATAAGGGCGCAAGGTCTATTGCCAAATTAAAAGTTCTATACACTAATGCACGTAGCATAAGAAAAAAAATGAATTAGAAGCCCAAATTCAGCTTAGAGGGTATAACCTAGTGGCCATCACTGAGACCTGGCTACAAGCTGGGCATGACTGGGAGATAAATATTCCAGGTTATAAGGTCTTTAGAAAGGACAAGGAAATTGGAAAAGGAGGAAGACTAGCAATATTGATAAGGGACACTATTGCAGCATTAGAAAGAGTGGATATCAGTAAGGGTGAGCAGGCAGTAGAAACATTATGGATAGAATTGAGTAATGGAAAATGATTCAAGACTTTGGTAGGAGTTGTTTATAGACCTCCATATAGCAGTGATAAAGTAATGGGATACATAAACGTGGAGAACGGAGAAGCTCATTGCAAAAACAGAGTAGTTATAATGGGAGACTAATTTTCACATAGATGCAGCACAACTTGAGTCCCAAAGACACTGAATTCCTTGAGTATATTCAGGACAGTTTCCTGGAACAATATGTTCTTGCACCATCATCAACAACAACTTGTATTTATATAGCAACTTTAACATAGTAAAACTGAAGGGATAATTACTAGTCCTAGCCCCTTTAGGGCTACCCCAGATCAGGCGTATTCCTCAGACGTTCACTTTCAACTAAAGTTTGAGGTAGCCGAATCCTAAAGATGCTTAATTGGGTCTAAAGGTCTGGATCATCTCTCCCTAAAGGAAAGGAACAACCTGAAAATGTTACCATCTTCCAAATAGCACTTTTAATAAGTTTAGCTGGACTGTAACATTCCGGATATTATGAGGGTCTGGAAAACTCCCCCAGAATGCTGCAACTCCTCACCAAAGAGTGTACAGAGATTGAGTTTGCGAGTTTGATACAGAAGTCTTATGTGAGACAATTCTAAAAATATATAGATTTATTAAAGAACCGACATGTAATTTACAGTTGGTGAGTCAATCGCAATATTAACAGTTCCAAAAAGAGAAAGCTTACAATTCTATTATCCAAGATCCTTACTCTCAAATATTAACTTCGTTACAGTTTTACAGTTCTTAGTTTTCTTAAGGATATCCACCAAAATCAAATACCTTTGATCCCCGAGGTACAAAGAGTTGGATACTTACAGAGCCACCTCTGAAGCTGAGAATCGCTTTGCCCCTTTAAAGTGAGTCTACTATCCCATTTGAGAGTTCAATATTTATACCCTTTTCCAGTGGTATTTCCTTTAAGGTTTTCTGCTGATGTAAGCTAATTATCTCTAGTCATTTTTCTGCTGACCCCTGCAATTCTTAGTCACCTCAGCTGGTAGCATTATAGAATTATGTCTCTTCTCTAGGTGTTCCAAGTTTACCATAAAAAACGGTGTAACGGCTGATGCGTTTTACTTGGTCATTTTTACGAAGGCAGATGTTTGTGCTTCTTTACGAAGTGTAAATTAGAACACCTTAACCAGGGTGAACCATTGTCTTGTTCCCAAAGGTCAGCCTACCGGAGCCTTCAACCTTCTGTTTGAATAAGGTTATTGATCCAGCATCAACAACTATCTTATCTCAATAGCCAGAACGCTTTCACAGCTTTTTCAGAGTTAGGTTTCTAGATTTCCAGACCCAGTTTGTCATGTTTTAATAAGGCCAGAATTCTTTCAAAGAATGGTGTATTTTTCTGAATAGGTTATATGGCTTATTCCTTCACAAAACTATATCAAGAGAATAGGCCATCTTAGATTTAGTAATGAGCCTTAAATTTAATGGTAAGGGCACGCCTAGCTAACATTAACCATAATATGATAGAATTCGATATTAGGTTTGAGAGGGAGAAAGGTAAGTCACGAACCAAGGTTTTAAAGTTAGGCAAGGCAGACTAGAAGGATGAGGTAGGATTTGACCACATAAGATTGGGCAGAACTATTAACGGATAAAACTACCGATAAACTGTGGGAGAAGTTCAAAAAAGTATTTGGTAGAATAGAAGATCTGTACATACCTTTAAAGGGCAAGAGCTCTATTTGTGTAATTAAACAACCTTGGTCAACAAGGGAAGTGAGAGAGAGTCTGAAACTAAAGGAAAGGGCTGATACGAAGGCAAAGAATAGTAGGGATCCCGTGGACTGGGAGAGAGATAAAGAACCGCAAAGGGATACAAAGAAATTAGTAAGAGCTGCAAAAAGGGAATACGAGAAAAAGCTTGTGAGGAATATCAAGGACAACTGTAAAGGTTTTTATAAATATATTAAGAGAAAGAGGGTTGCTAAGAGTAATGTGGTGCTCTTAATGACAGATGGAGGGAATATTGTAATTGGAAATCAGGAAATGGCAGACTTCCTAAACAGTTACTTTGTATTGGTCTTTACAGTGGAGGATGAGGATAAAATACCAAAGATACAAGGAAAAATAAAAATAAATCAAGGGGGAAAGGACTAACTAGATTCAATATAAGTTTTTTTTTAATGGTGCCGGAGAAACTAATGAGATTAAAGATGGACAAATCTCCATGCCCTAATGGTTTCCACCCCAGGGTATTAAAAGAAGTAAGTGAGGAAATTGTTGATGCGTTAATCCTGATCTTCCAAAACACTCTTGATTCAGGAATTGTCCCCTTGGATTGAAAAACTGCCAATGTCACTCCATTATTTGGAGCACGGTGGCATAGTGGTTAGCACTGTTGCCTCACAGCACCAGAGACCCGGGTTCGAATCCGGCCTCGGGTGACTGTCTGTGTGGAGTTTGCACATTCTCCCCGTGTTTGTGTGGGTTTCCTCCGGGTGCTCCGGTTTCCTCCCACAGTCCAAAGATGTGCGGGTTAGGTTGATTGGCTATGATAAATTGACCCTTAGTGTTAGGGGGATTAAATACGTGGGGTTACGGGGATAGGGTGGGATAAGTGTTGGTGTAGGGGTTATGGGGATCGGGTGGGATATGTGTCGGTGCAGGCTCGATGGGCTGAAATGGCCTCTATCTGCACTGTGGGGTTTCTGTGATTCTGTGATTTAAGATAGGTAGAAGAGATAAATTAGGAAATGATTAGCCTATTAGTCTAACGTCAGTTGTGGGGACATTACTAGAATCTGTTATTAGGAACAGAGTGACTGAGCATTTGGACAAATATGAGCTGATCAGAAAGCCAGCATGGGTTTGTAAAGGGTAAGTCATGTCTACAAATCTAGTTGAATTTTTTGAGGAAGTAACTAACATGGTAGATAAGAACATAAGAAATGGAAGCAGGAATAGGCCACTTGGCCCTTCAAGCCTGCTCCGCCATTCAATAAGATCATGGCTGATCTAGGGCTCAAAGCCACTTCCCACTTTTTATTTTCTTCCCTGCCTTCGATCTATTTTCTTTTCTTTCCAGTTTTGAAGAAGGGTTTCGACCCGAAACGTCAACTCAAATTTCTCTCCACGGATGTTGCCTGACCTGCTGAGTTTTTCCAGCAATTTCTGTTGTTATTTCGGATTTCCAGCATCTGCAGTATTTTGCTATCCCACTTCCCAGCCTGTTCCCCATAACCCTTCCCTTATCTTGCAAAAATTTGTCTACCTCCACTTTAAATGTATTTAATGACCCAGCCTCCATAGCTCTCTGGGGCAGAGAGTTCCACAAATTTACGACCCTCTGAGAGAAGAAGTTCCTCCTCATCTCAGTTCTAAAAGGGTGACCCTTTATTCTGAGACTGTGCCCCCAAGTTCTAGATTTCCCCATGAGGGGAAACACCCTCTCTGCATCTACCCTGTCAGGCCCCCTCAGTATCTTATGATTCGATAAGATCACCTCTCATTCTTCTAAATTCCAATGAGTATAGGCCAAGCCTGCTCAACCTTTCCTCATAAGTCAAACCCCTCATCTCTGAAATTAACCTAGTGAATCGTCTCTGAACTGCCTCCAATGTAAGTATATCCTTCCTTAAATAAGGAGACCAAAACTGTATACAGTTGTTGTGTCTCCTTGTGTTCTTATCTATATATATATATAAACGGATACTTCTTTCTGTCTGTCTGTCTATCTATCTGTCTGTCCTTCTGTCTGTCCTCACGTGTGCGTCTGCCTGGCTATGCGCTCGAAAGTTACAGAGCGTACCTACGCGTGCGTTACGTCGAAAGAAAGCTCACCGTTCCAAAACGATGGTAAGCGTATTTACGTTTCGGCCGGACAAAAATTGCGCCCGCGGTATCCGAAAAACCTTCAACATTCCGCTCATTAGCATCTCATTATCCGCTCATTAGCGATAGAGTGACCTCGAGGTCGACCAATCATACGCCGGGCTGCTGGCGCGTGCGGCTGGGCCCTCCTACGGTCGAGTGACGGGACGATTGACCAATCCTACGCTTCGGTCACCTGACGGTCGACCAATCGGTGCGTGTGTGGGCAGGCCTTATCTTTCTGAACCGAGGTGAGTCGCCGCCATCTTGATTCCAAACTTTTCCTTTCTTTTTCCCGCTTTCTGCATCTTTAAAAAAAACGTTGCTTTTAAAACACATATTGTTTTTAAAAAAAGTTAATTACTTTCTAAATCTTTTATCTAATCTCATTAATTTTCCTACCTTTCCCCGTTTTTCCAGGTAGGCCTCGAAGCCTCGGCCTCTCCTCCGCACCCACGCCCGAGCTAGGCACCTCCCGGCTCCAGTCAACAAGCGGCCCCCGGTCGCCGCCATCTTTGTGAAGGCTGGAGGGGCGGGCCTCAGCCGAGCGCCGCTACCAGCCGCCATCTTAGTAAAGGCTGGTGCGGCGGTGGCGGCACGGAGCTCCGCAGAGCAGGAGCGCGGCGGCGTCCAACTCTCCCCCCCCGCCCCCCCCCCCCCCCGGCAGTCTGTCTCTCTCTCTCTTCTCCGCGCCTCCTGAATGCGCGGGGGAAGAGGCCCGGGGCACCGTGGCCGCTTTCGGAGACTTCAACTCCGTGACAGGTGAGGAGGGTCTTTGTTAACGCAATCGGCCGCTCAGGCCCAGAGATCGGGAGGCGGAGAGGGGAGGAGGGTTACCAAGGCAACCGGGGCTCGGGCGGGGGGCGGGGTCTCTCTGCTCTTGAAGCCGGCTCGGGCGGGGGGCGGGGCTCCAGAGATCGGGTCTCCGGAGATCGCAGGGGGGGGGTGGCGAGCCTCGGGAGATCGCGGGGGGGGGGGAGGGGGGGGCGAGCCTCGGGAGATCGAGGGGGGGGGGCGAGCCTCGGGAGATCGCGGGGGGGGGCGAGCCTCGGGAGATCGCAGGGGGGGGGGAGGGGGGGGCGAGCCTCGGGAGATCGCGGGGGGGGGGGCGAGCCTCGGTCGATCGTGGGGGGGGGGGGAGGGGGGGCGAGCCTCGGGAGATCGCGGGGGGGCGAGCCTCGGGAGATCTCGGGGGGGTGGTGGGGGGGGGGCGAGCCTCGGGGGGGGGCAAGCCAAGCCTCGGGGGGGGCGAGCCTCCCTAACCCGCTCCCTCTCCCCCCCGCTCCCTCTCCCCCCCCGCTCCCTCTCCCCTCCGCCCCCCGCTCCCTCTCCCCTCCCCTCCTCTCCCCTCACCTCCCCTCCCCGCCTCCTCTCCCCCTCCTCCTCTCCCCCTCCCCCTCCTCCTCCTCCCTCCCCTCCTCCCCCCTTCTCCTCCCCTCTCCCCCCCTCCCCCTCCTCCTCCCCTCTCTCCCTCTTCCCCCTCTACTTCCCCCCCTCTTCCCCCCAGTCGCTCTCTCTCTTCCCCCCAGTCGCTCTCTCTCTTCCCCCCCAGTCGCTCTCTCTCTTCCCCCCCAGTCGCTCTCTCTCTTCCCCCCAGTCGCTCTCTCTCTTCCCCCCAGTCGCTCTCTCTCTTCCCCCCAGTCGCTCTCTCTCTTCCCCCCAGTCGCTCTCTCTCTTCCCCCCAGTCGCTCTCTCTCTTCCCCCCAGTCGCTCTCTCTCTTCCCCCCAGTCGCTCTCTCTCTTCCCCCCAGTCGCTCTCTCTCTTCCCCCAGTCGCTCTCTCTCTTCCCCCAGTCGCTCTCTCTCTTCCCCCCAGTCGCTCTCTCTCTTCCCCCCAGTCGCTCTCTCTCTTCCCCCAGTCGCTCTCTCTCTCCCCCAGTCGCTCTCTCTCTTCCCCCCAGTCGCTCTCTCTCTTCCCCCCCAGTCGCTCTCTCTCTTCCCCCCAGTCGCTCTCTCTCTTCCCCCAGTCGCTCTCTCTCTTCCCCCCAGTCGCTCTCTCTCTTCCCCCCAGTCGCTCTCTCTCTTCCCCCCAGTCGCTCTCTCTCTTCCCCCCAGTCGCTCTCTCTCTTCCCCCCAGTCGCTCTCTCTCTTCCCCCCAGTCGCTCTCTCTCTTCCCCCCAGTCGCTCTCTCTCTTCCCCCCAGTCGCTCTCTCTCTTCCCCCCAGTCGCTCTCTCTCTTCCCCCCAGTCGCTCTCTCTCTTCCCCCCAGTCGCTCTCTCTCTTCCCCCCAGTCGCTCTCTCTCTTCCCCCCAGTCGCTCTCTCTCTTCCCCCCAGTCGCTCTCTCTCTTCCCCCAGTCGCTCTCTCTCTTCCCCCCAGTCGCTCTCTCTCTTCCCCCCAGTCGCTCTCTCTCTTCCCCCCAGTCGCTCTCTCTCTTCCCCCCAGTCGCTCTCTCTCTTCCCCCAGTCGCTCTCTCTCTTCCCCCCCAGTCGCTCTCTCTCTTCCCCCAGTCGCTCTCTCTCTTCCCCCCAGTCGCTCTCTCTCTTCCCCCCAGTCGCTCTCTCTCTTCCCCCCAGTCGCTCTCTCTCTTCCCCCCAGTCGCTCTCTCTCTTCCCCCCAGTCGCTCTCTCTCTTCCCCCCAGTCGCTCTCTCTCTTCCCCCAGTCGCTCTCTCTCTTCCCCCCAGTCGCTCTCTCTCTTCCCCCCAGTCGCTCTCTCTCTTCCCCCCAGTCGCTCTCTCTCTTCCCCCAGTCGCTCTCTCTTCCCCCAGTCGCTCTCTCTCTTCCCCCCAGTCGCTCTCTCTCTTCCCCCCAGTCGCTCTCTCTCTTCCCCCCAGTCGCTCTCTCTCTTCCCCCCAGTCGCTCTCTCTCTTCCCCCCAGTCGCTCTCTCTCTTCCCCCCAGTCGCTCTCTCTCTTCCCCCAGTCGCTCTCTCTCTTCCCCCCAGTCGCTCTCTCTCTTCCCCCCAGTCGCTCTCTCTCTTCCCCCAGTCGCTCTCTCTCTTCCCCCCAGTCGCTCTCTCTCTTCCCCCAGTCGCTCTCTCTCTTCCCCCAGTCGCTCTCTCTCTTCCCCCCAGTCGCTCTCTCTCTTCCCCCCAGTCGCTCTCTCTCTTCCCCCCAGTCGCTCTCTCTCTTCCCCCCAGTCGCTCTCTCTCTTCCCCCCAGTCGCTCTCTCTCTTCCCCCCAGTCGCTCTCTCTCTTCCCCCAGTCGCTCTCTCTCTTCCCCCCAGTCGCTCTCTCTCTTCCCCCCAGTCGCTCTCTCTCTTCCCCCAGTCGCTCTCTCTCTTCCCCCCAGTCGCTCTCTCTCTTCCCCCCAGTCGCTCTCTCTCTTCCCCCCAGTCGCTCTCTCTCTTCCCCCCAGTCGCTCTCTCTCTTCCCCCCAGTCGCTCTCTCTCTTCCCCCCAGTCGCTCTCTCTCTTCCCCCCAGTCGCTCTCTCTCTTCCCCCCAGTCGCTCTCTCTCTTCCCCCCAGTCGCTCTCTCTCTTCCCCCAGTCGCTCTCTCTCTTCCCCCCAGTCGCTCTCTCTCTTCCCCCCAGTCGCTCTCTCTCTTCCCCCCAGTCGCTCTCTCTCTTCCCCCCAGTCGCTCTCTCTCTTCCCCCCAGTCGCTCTCTCTCTTCCCCCCAGTCGCTCTCTCTCTTCCCCCAGTCGCTCTCTCTCTTCCCCCAGTCGCTCTCTCTCTTCCCCCCAGTCGCTCTCTCTCTTCCCCCCAGTCGCTCTCTCTCTTCCCCCCAGTCGCTCTCTCTCTTCCCCCCAGTCGCTCTCTCTCTTCCCCCCAGTCGCTCTCTCTCTTCCCCCCAGTCGCTCTCTCTCTTCCCCCCAGTCGCTCTCTCTCTTCCCCCCAGTCGCTCTCTCTCTTCCCCCCAGTCGCTCTCTCTCTTCCCCCCAGTCGCTCTCTCTCTTCCCCCCCAGTCGCTCTCTCTCTTCCCCCCAGTCGCTCTCTCTCTTCCCCCCAGTCGCTCTCTCTCTTCCCCCCAGTCGCTCTCTCTCTTCCCCCCAGTCGCTCTCTCTCTTCCCCCCAGTCGCTCTCTCTCTTCCCCCAGTCGCTCTCTCTCTTCCCCCAGTCGCTCTCTCTCTTCCCCCCAGTCGCTCTCTCTCTTCCCCCCAGTCGCTCTCTCTCTTCCCCCCAGTCGCTCTCTCTCTTCCCCCAGTCGCTCTCTCTCTTCCCCAGTCGCTCTCTCTCTTCCCCCAGTCGCTCTCTCTCTTCCCCCAGTCGCTCTCTCTCTTCCCCCCAGTCGCTCTCTCTCTTCCCCCAGTCGCTCTCTCTTCCCCCCAGTCGCTCTCTCTCTTCCCCCCAGTCGCTCTCTCTCTTCCCCCAGTCGCTCTCTCTCTTCCCCCCAGTCGCTCTCTCTCTTCCCCCAGTCGCTCTCTCTCTTCCCCCCAGTCGCTCTCTCTCTTCCCCCCAGTCGCTCTCTCTCTTCCCCCCAGTCGCTCTCTCTCTTCCCCCCAGTCGCTCTCTCTCTTCCCCCCAGTCGCTCTCTCTCTTCCCCCCAGTCGCTCTCTCTCTTCCCCCCAGTCGCTCTCTCTCTTCCCCCCAGTCGCTCTCTCTCTTCCCCCAGTCGCTCTCTCTCTTCCCCCCAGTCGCTCTCTCTCTTCCCCCCAGTCGCTCTCTCTCTTCCCCCCAGTCGCTCTCTCTCTTCCCCCCAGTCGCTCTCTCTCTTCCCCCCAGTCGCTCTCTCTCTTCCCCCCAGTCGCTCTCTCTCTTCCCCCAGTCGCCTCTCTCTTCCCCAGGCTCTCTCTCTTCCCCCCAGTCGCTCTCTCTCTTCCCCCCAGTCGCTCTCTCTCTTCCCCCCAGTCGCTCTCTCTCTTCCCCCAGTCGCTCTCTCTCTTCCCCCCAGTCGCTCTCTCTCTTCCCCCCAGTCGCTCTCTCTCTTCCCCCCAGTCGCTCTCTCTCTTCCCCCCAGTCGCTCTCTCTCTTCCCCCCAGTCGCTCTCTCTCTTCCCCCCAGTCGCTCTCTCTCTTCCCCCCAGTCGCTCTCTCTCTTCCCCCCAGTCGCTCTCTCTCTTCCCCCCAGTCGCTCTCTCTCTTCCCCCAGTCGCTCTCTCTCTTCCCCCCAGTCGCTCTCTCTCTTCCCCCCAGTCGCTCTCTCTCTTCCCCCCAGTCGCTCTCTCTCTTCCCCCCAGTCGCTCTCTCTCTTCCCCCAGTCGCTCTCTCTCTTCCCCCCAGTCGCTCTCTCTCTTCCCCCCAGTCGCTCTCTCTCTTCCCCCCAGTCGCTCTCTCTCTTCCCCCCAGTCGCTCTCTCTCTTCCCCCCAGTCGCTCTCTCTCTTCCCCCCAGTCGCTCTCTCTCTTCCCCCCAGTCGCTCTCTCTCTTCCCCCCAGTCGCTCTCTCTCTTCCCCCCAGTCGCTCTCTCTCTTCCCCCCAGTCGCTCTCTCTCTTCCCCCCAGTCGCTCTCTCTCTTCCCCCCAGTCGCTCTCTCTCTTCCCCCCAGTCGCTCTCTCTCTTCCCCCCAGTCGCTCTCTCTCTTCCCCCCCAGTCGCTCTCTCTCTTCCCCCCAGTCGCTCTCTCTCTTCCCCCCAGTCGCTCTCTCTCTTCCCCCCAGTCGCTCTCTCTCTTCCCCCCAGTCGCTCTCTCTCTTCCCCCCAGTCGCTCTCTCTCTTCCCCCCAGTCGCTCTCTCTCTTCCCCCAGTCGCTCTCTCTCTTCCCCCCAGTCGCTCTCTCTCTTCCCCCCAGTCGCTCTCTCTCTTCCCCCCAGTCGCTCTCTCTCTTCCCCCCAGTCGCTCTCTCTCTTCCCCCCAGTCGCTCTCTCTCTTCCCCCCAGTCGCTCTCTCTCTTCCCCCCAGTCGCTCTCTCTCTTCCCCCCAGTCGCTCTCTCTCTTCCCCCCAGTCGCTCTCTCTTCTTCCCCCCAGTCGCTCTCTCTC